>NC_135783.1:128798946-128988946 GCF_051106095.1 Pogona vitticeps
CCAATCGCGGCAGCGGAAAAGGGCGGTAAATTTAAAATTGCTCCCCAACCACCGCGATCGGACCCCCAGGAGGTCTCCAATGGTGGCGGGAAAGCCCTGGGAGACCTCCTGGGGGTCCCCCGCCACCACAATCGGAGGCAGCAGTCACCCAGCCCTGGGAGGCTTGAGCTAGCTGTGCGCTTGGCCACTCACCCTCGACCACTCGCCCCCAGCAGCGGAGTGCCAGGAGAGCTTGAGCTGGCTGGGCGCTTGGCCGCTCACCTCTGGCCGCGGCAGAGGCAGCGGAGTGCTGGGAGGCTTCGGAGGCCTCGGACTGCTAATTCCTTTTTTAAAAACACCTGTTCTGGGTGGGTTTTGGAGGGTGGGTTAGGACTGGGGGGTTATGTTTTTGTGCTATGCTGTGTTGTTTTGTTTTTGGATTTGTGTGTGTCTCTGTGTGTGTTTGTCTGTTCTGCAGTCCCAGCATGGGACTTGCTCTGTTTATTTTTATTTTTGGTATTTTTTTGAAATGCTAAAACGGATTAATCCCATTCCCGTGCATTTCAATTGGAAATGGTACTTTCACTACAAACATTTTGACTTACAAACGCCGTTCCAATACGGATTAAATTTGTAAGTCAAGGTACCACTGTATTTACCACTGGAGGCAAAGGTGTTAAAGAACAAATCCAGTTCCCCCAGTAACAGAATCCAAAAGTATCAAAGAGCTACGGCAAGCCAGCAGCTTTGAAACCTGCCGTTTTCCATGCCCTGTGACTTGAAGAGATATGATAATTCATTTGGGATTTAGACAGCAGGCAGGAGAATTATAGTTTTAACTTTCCATTTAATGGGCTTCTTTTCCTTTTCATCATGCCCAGTGTCAGTAAAATTATGTACTAAGGAGCACATTTACATCAAATATGACTCACTATTTTTAATTAGAAATGTTGGCAAAAATAATAGGGAACACGTCTTTTGGTGACATTCATTTCACAAATTATATTCAGTGGCTGCCAAAAATAATTTAAAAAATCATTCTGGTTGATGGCAGAGTATTCTATCAGAAAGAGCAGTGCTTGGCAAAGTTACTTTTTAGGATTATAGCTCCCATCCCAGGACAATTCAGGCATTGTAGTCCAAGAAAGTACCTTTGCCAAGTAAAATAGTTCTCGTTTACCACATTTTGAGGACTTTTGCTATTGGAATGTACTTTTACGTGACACTAGTTAGAATATAGTGACCTGTACTGTTGTATATGGGGAACAATGGCCCCAACTGGAAGCCACTTCGTGTTGCAGGCATGCAGTTAACCACATCCTTTTCTTAGGATCTTTTGTATCCCAAAGAGAGTAAACATCCTTAAACCAAAATTATGTGATCTGGGGAGGGTGGGGAGAGCACCTGCAAGAATATCATCTGGGATGAGATAAGCATGCTCACTAGATACTCAAGTTGCAGTCTATCCACACAACAGTGTTGCTCCAGGCATTCCTTGGGTTTTTCTTGCTGATCTGAACTGTTTCAAACTGTGGTTGTTATGTACCGTAAGGGGATAAACTGTGGTTGTTATGTACCGTAAGGGGATAAAATGCACCCTTGTCCGACTCCGTTGCCTATAGGAAACCATTCTCTCTTTCCATATTCTAGCCTAATGAGGTTTAGGAGAGCTTTTACTCTGGCAAGGTTTGCTGCCCTCCCCTCTGCTATGCTTGAAGGGAAGTACAAGAATGTCCCACTTGCTAAGAGGCTGTGTTCTTGCTCTCTTGGCAAGGTTGAGTCCATGGACCATATGTTTTTCCAGTGCTCGTATTATGCAGTAGCATGAAATCAGATTATAACCCCATTGATTGAAAACATCCCTGGCTGATAAGAGAAAACTAGACATGAGTATCTCCTCTCGGACAGGCATAGTAAGATATCATACAAGGCAGCTGGGTTCTGTCTGGCGATTCTCAAGTTTCAGAAATTTCCCCATATTTGACTCTGGTGGTATGGAGGGTTTTGAATTGCTTGTATACCTGTTTGTTTTATATCTGTGTTTGATGTTTTTATGTATTGCAGAGACTGTGTGGATCTGGGCTGTCCATTTCTCTGTTTGATAGGTCTAAGGACTGCAAATAAAGAATCGATTCTATCCTAATGATAGTTTATTCACCACAATACAAATTATGCATCAGGACAATCAAGTGCTGAGGCACACCAATTTCTTTCAGAACAACCCATCATTTATCGTGATCTACACAGTCAAAGGCTTTGCTGTAGTCTATAAAGCACAGATTGATGTTGTTCTGAAACTCCTTGGTGTGCCCCAGTACCCTGTGGATATTTCCAGTGTGATCTCGAGTGCCTCTTCCTTTTCAAAATCCAGCTTGAACATCAGGCACTTCTTGTTCTATATAAGGTAAAGGCCTTTGCTGCAACACCTTGAGCATCACTTTGCTTATATGGGAAATTAAAACAATGGTCTTGTAGTTACTGCGCTCTTTGTCATCTCCTTTCTTAGGAACTGGAATATATATTGAGCATTTCTAGTCTGTGAGCCCTTTTTTTTGTTTTCCTATATTTATTGGCATATTCTTGTTAGGATTTTGACAGATTCAGTCCCTATGGCTTGCAATAGTTCTATCTATTTTGAATTGATCACAGTGATACTTGCTTTCAAAGTGTGAAGACAAGTGTTTCTGGATGTACAAATACCCCTTGTCCACAGAGGTCTTCAATTGCCCCCGCAAAGTTTCATCCCACACTTTTATTGTTCTCCCCACTTGCCTATCTTTGGTGCTTTATTTCTACCCAGTTTATCCTCCTCCTGCTCATGATCTGTTTTAATCACTTATATACAGTACTAGCGCTGTATAAGGCATTACTTACTTTGACCAGGGAAATGTTGCTGCTTCCAAATTTATTCCCATTTCTGCAAGCAATTGCAAAAAGGGAGATGGAAAATGGAAACAAGAGAAGGATCATTGTATGCAAACAAAACAGATGGGAATGGTGACTCGTGGAAACAGACCCACAAAGAAACATCACCTCACCACACCCACCCACAAACAGCACAGAACAACTAAGTCCATGTGAGCAAATTGTGCACCGGTGCAAAGGTGAATAATGAAACGCAAAAACTGTAAAAAACAAAACACAAAAGCTGGAAACCAGAAAAGAAAGATTACGTTTGGACTAGTCTCAGGCTTGCATCATGTGGGGTGATTCAAACAGCACTGGCCAACATGGCTCAGCAAATGCTCAATATGGATGAGGTCTTTCTTTCTTGTTTTTTTTTTTAAAAAATAGAATCATGATGTGATCAATGTATGCATAGAGAAGCCTATTATGTTATTGTTTAAATAAACTGTGAAATGCTTCCTTTAAACCAGCCATTCTCAAACGTTCCTTGGCCACGGCCATAAACACAATATGAGAGAAATATAGGCTGAATTAGGATTGTTTCAGTTGTGTAACGAATCTTGCAAGGTGATGTATGACAAGTTGTTTCCAGTCTGTGGGCCCCTCCAATGTGCAAGGGCCCTCCAGGGGGCCATATGGCCCTTGTTCAGAATGGCTGCTTCAAAATATGCTAACATTTTGTACAGAAAAACGGCACTTGCTTTCAAGGAAATCCACTGAACAACAGAAGAAAGCTCTATTTCATTGCTGTAATTATGCTGGTAGTGGGATTTAAATGAGTATAAAATGTGAACTTGCTCATTAAACCAAGATTGGCATTTTTTGTGTTTTATTGCTTTTCCTTTAACATATCAGGAGATGTAAAAGTATCCATAAAATATGAAATGGCAGGGGGAAGGAGGAAAACTTTTACTGTGTTTTCCACATTAGAAAACAGACGGAAGGTGTATTAACAGCAGCAGCTTATGGTCTGAGCTCTTGTCATTTGGGGGGTTAGGTACCCCCTGCATCTGTCACAAGCTGCCTATGGACAGAGGATGATTACACCTAGGTTCTAAAGTTACCTGGTTGCATGACTGACATTTCCATAAAAATGCAAGATCCCCCCCCCCAATAAATAATTAAAAAGATTGACTCTAGCAAACACACAGCTTGGAAAACATAGTTTTTGACAAAAATCCCCCAAATTCTCCCAATTCTTGGATTTATAGTCTGAAAAAGAGAGAGAAAAGGAAGAAGAAGAAGAAGAAGAAGAAGAAGAAGAAGAAGAAGAAGAAGAAGAAGAAGAAGAAGAAGAAGAAGAAGAAGAAGTAATACTGCGTTCTCTTGGTAAAATATATAGCATTGGATGTAAGCTTAAATCTTCCATATGAGCAGAGATGAGTCTGGAGATTCCTGTATTTGTATAGGAAATACATATGAGCAAGGAAAAAAAATCTTAATTGTGTGTAGACCGTTCCCAGGAGGAAGACTCTTCTCTTCTTCAGAACTGTCCCTGCTTGTGAAGAGAAACAAATAAGAACGTTATTTGCTCCTCTCTATCTATGTGGAGAATGCAGGATAAAGTAACAACTGAATTTAGCCACAATGTCTGAAGCATCCATTTTTGCTGAACCAACCATAACTTCATATCTAAAGAGATCTGAGGTACCGACGCTAGGCAGATTTCTGTTTTTCACCAGCACCATGTAGTTCACTTCTTCATTAAACTCCATTCTCATTTCATGATTATGAATTCTAGTGCTTTTGTTGAGATGCAGCTTAAACATGTTGCACACCATCAAACCTTCGGTCAACTCAGGGTCAGGCTAGATGGGATTGCTTCTTTACAGAGCTGGCTGTTAATGTGATGATGACCTGTGAGCTTAATTGGGTACACACCTACCATAGGTACTGTGTGCCTTCCTCCAGTAATGTAAGGCAATGTGAATCCACAAATCCAACTGATGAGGCAGGAAATTTGCTCTGGCCTTGATCGTGAACCTTAAAAGGGCTATTCAAAATGCTGACCATATTGGGGGTTGGGTGGGGTACAGGACTGAGCCCCTGTAAACATCAGCTTAGGGCCCAGAGCAGAATCACTGCCTCACTGATATCAGAGTTTCCAGCCTCTGCTAAGTAGGGAGAAAGGCTTCTTCAGATGAATGGACATGAATGCTTTGTCTCTCCGTGGAGAGAAATGGCTGGTACATGGCTGTGTGCATACCCCCCCCATGTGAGCATATCTGAGGGCCACTGGCAGAAAGGAAGACAGGAACAATAGCCCCATTGACCTCCACGACTATTCTTACTCTCCTGTTCATGGCAGTGGAATCCATGGGGTGATGGGTTGTGTGTTCTACCTTTCCCACTCCAGTTCTAAATAGACATTTCAGATCTTCCTCATTTATACATCTCAGCAGGATTTCTTTTGTGGTGGCCAGCTGGAATGAAAATCCTTCATTCTCAACAACTTTACTGAGGCAGGGGTTAAAGCAATCATTTTAAATGCCAGGCCTTTTTTATATAGAATAAACCCCAATCAGTAGAAGGAAATATAAATATATTGCATCCCACAGCTAAATACTCAGGACTGCATGGCTTTTAGGTTGCAATCCTACACCCACAAAACTTAGAGCAAACTCCCCTGCTCTTAACATGTACAGGGTTTATCTGGTCTGTTTCAAAGTTTTCATACCGAAATGGAACTGTTAATTTTCCTATAAGCAGGGCAAATGGTCCCTTAAAGAGGCAAACACAGGACTGTGAAGAATATTTGAACATCATTACTACGGCTTCATCAAAATTTAGTACCATTCCTATGAAATGTTATTAATTACATTACCTCAGCTGAGACTTATTACTGCCCAGCCAGGGAGTGTCTAATTAATATTTCCCAACTATATATAGCTCTCTGTTCCTACACTTAGCAACACCAGTGCCATTTATTTATTTATTTGCGTCACAATGAAAAAAAAAACACGCTTCATGTCATTTTAATTTTTGCAAAAACCACATTCCTGTAATTTGGTTGAAGCAAGGCCTCAGAACGCTTTGCCATTTCCATTTAGCAGCTGTCATTTCTTGTGCTAAATACTATGGAACTTGATGGCTTATTTGATACCTGTATCAATCTTAATTTATTCTCATAATTTCCTCTGACAAATCTGTTGATGCCATTGACATCCTCCCCATCAATCATTCCCAAAGAGCCAAGGTTATTTTGACATTTCCAATGCCCATAATTCACAGGGGCAAGACACAGGCCCCATCCTCCTGTCTTTTACTCTTCATCATGTTCAATATCTGTCCTTTACTTATTCGCCTGTAGGCTGATGGTCCTCATTATATCGTGCTTTGACTAATGTAGCACATTGCTTTCTTGCTTTGCAGGCTTGGACGCTGCCCCACTCCACATCAAATGTATTGCAGCCAAGACATTCATCTTCCTGGATCTATTAATCTGTCATTTCCCCCATCCATTTCATCTATGCAAGAAGATACTAACAAGGTAGACGTCCAGAAGGCAACAAGGCATACAGCTGGAAAGGCCCTGAAAACATCAGTGAACATAAATGTCAATGAAGAGGGGAGGAGGGATGTTGAAGGTCTCCTATGCTTTTTCAGGCCCATAGGCCTTACTAGATTTTACCTAGATTCAGATTCAGCTAGCCTGTCTCTCGGGGCTTGATCACATCTGGCAAAAGTACATCTGGCCATTTTTAAAGATTGTTTCTTAAATTTCCAAGCACATGATGCATGGCCAAGATCAACTCATTTTCCTGGCCAGTGGTTTATTTCCAGTTTATCTCCCCCTTGCAGTAGAGTTGTTTTCTTTTGTACCAATAATGAATTGCTTCATTCCTTATAGTTTTAGCCTGTGTAAATGTTGCTGTCAATTTGTTTCCTTTACAAAGGCATTGGATTTCTGGGAGCTGCAGCCACTTTATGGCCACTATGCTTGTACTCTAATTTTTAAAAATATATATATTGAAAAATCGGCAGTAACAGCCGCTGCTGCTAGCAAAAACAAAAGGAATACATTGCTCAGAAGGAAATAGCTGGAAGGATGCAGCCTCCCCCCCCCCCCTTTGTGGATGAAAGAGGGCTTGAACAGAGACATTTCCTGCTTTGAATTGTAAATAAAGGAGTGTTGCATCTCCTCTCTTTTTTAAAAATTCTGCTCTTCACAATACTTTCCATCAGAACCTGCCTGCTCACTAAGACAATAAGAGCAATTCATTCTATGTTCCCAGCCAACATCTGACATGTGGTTGGCTGGGGCATAGGAACAGGCCATCTCTAGGAAATAGAGATCCCTAGCCTAAAGAGCTATCAAAGAAAGGCATACATTTGCTATCCATCACAGAGCTTGCAGGTACAGTATGCTGATTTTAGTTGTCCATGGCATGTTTTACCTTTTACCTCTTGTGATCTTTACTGTAGTCCCATAAAGGGGCTTTTAACAGAATCATAGAATAGCTGAGTTGGAAGGTGTTATAAAGCCATCCAGTCCACCCCCTGCTTGATGCAGGAATCCAGGTCAAAGCAGATCTGACACAAGGTTGTCCAATTTTCTCTTGAATGCCTTCAGTGTTCAAGGTAATTGGTCCCATTGTCATACTGCTCTAACAGTTGAGAAGATTTTCCTGATATTCAGCCTAAATTTGGCTTCCTCTAGCTTGAGCCCATCATTTAGCGTCCAGTGCTCTGGGATGTTTGAGAACAGATGCTGCCTCTCTGTAGGACTGCCCTTCAGGTACTTGAAAAGTGTCATCATTTGGAGTATCATTGAGCTGGCCTCAACACCTTCGGGATGAACATGTTTCAGAGACACCTAGGATGGTCAGGTCAGCTGCATCCTGTTCTCTGAGATTTGAATGATGAAACCTGAAACCAAGGGAAAGCCCTTGTGATGGGGCAGAGCGTGCAAGCATCTGGAGAGGGTTAGAACTGGTCCCCAGCTATAGAAACAGACACAAGACATCCCACTCTCTACCAAGCCCTAAAGTGCATGACGGGTCTATGTGAATGTATGTGAATACCTGATTTCACCCCAGTCTCCTACTCTAGCTCCTGGCTTTTGGCATACCAGCATTGTGCAAGAACAAGACACATACAAACACCTTTGTGCAGAGACAGCTGGAGATGGGTAGAGTGAAGCAGTTAGGTTTTAAAAGCCAACTCAAGGTACTTCCTCCTCCTCCAGGACTACTCACTCTCCATTTTGTCTTGCACCTAGAGACCCAGAGAAGCATGGCAGTTCCCTGACACTTCAGCCCATCCCCTAGACTGGTGGTTCCCAACCTTGGGTAACCCAGGTGTTCTTGGGCTGCAACTCCCAAAAATCTTGGCCACCAGAGTTGGTGGTGAAGGCTTCTGAGAACTGCAGTCTAAGAACACCTGCGTTACCCAAGGTTGGGAAGCATTGCCCTAGACATGCAGACTTTACGGTGTGCCTTGTGAGAAGCCAGGGGCCTGGACAGAATGAACGCATGATCTACCCCAACCTGACTCTTCATGTGTTCTCAAGTTTCCAGGAACAGCTAATTTGATGGAGATGAAATTAGTCCCAAACAGCTCTGTACTCATAGATTGTTCCATTGAGGCATCTGTTTTGTCTTGGGCTGAATGAACTGCAACAGTGAAAACATCTTAATTGTTTGTTGCAGAGCACATTAGAATTCTGCCTGCAAAGTGGAAATGCTCCAGGGATTTGGATTGTTGTGGGAGAAGTGAAGAACAGCCGCAGTGGAAGAGCCAAAGACAGGATCAAAACGTTCAATGCTGGTTTCTCATTATTTGATCTGAGACAATACGTGGAAGTTTGGAGGGAAAAACCCCCAAGGCACCCAAAGATGCCAGCATGCTTCTAGTTTTACGACCCAGTCTATTATTCCATAAAAAGATAGTTTGTTCAACTTTGTCCACATAACTTTAGTTATGTCCTGGAGGGGGATATAATTCAGCTTGTGATACACTGGGCTGTTACTTTGCTCGGCACATATCTTGATAATTGCCCATCTCTTGACCACAGCGCTTGAGACGGAAAATACACCTAAATGGTTCATATTTCATTCAGTGGAAGGCTGCAAGGGCTTTTTCCAAGCCCTCTTTTACCCTTACAAAGAAAAATAAAGTAAAATGTCTAGATTAATTTTCAGAATGGATGCGGCTGCCACCAGCATTTTGCTTAGCAGCTGTGGCATCGGAGTCCAATTACCCTCAGTTCCAAATGTTCATGTTGATCAAGCTTTAATTCATATAATCAAATGTTACTTTCATTTTGAATGACAAACGGAAAAAGCCTCTGCCTGAGTAACTGTAAGCTGGTGTCATTCATACATCAACGCTTTGTGTGGGTCGAGGGCATTTTTCGTGACAGACCATTGATCTAAAGGCCAATCAAGGCCTATCCAGCCCTATTAAACAGCTTGCTGACACAGAGCCACCTCTTGTGAATCAGAGATGCTTCCACGCCAGAGACTTTATACCATCAGTGCTGGCCTGAAACATTCCCCTGCCTGAGGCAAAGCAGCAAAACGATGTCCATCCCGATTTCTAATGTCAAGGTTTGGAAAACAAAGTCTTACAAATATCTCTCATTTCCCCTGGCAGGGGGGAAAAATACAATCATAACAAATTCAATAACATTAAAATGTTATGACATATTTAAAAGCTGTTGCCTAAGGCAGTCACCTCACTCTGCTTAACGGCAGGACCAGCCACGTACGCTCTCAACAGCTGCAAGCAAGCTGTTCAGCTTTTGGAAATCACAGACCACCACAAGGGCTTTTTCAGAAAGGTAGCATGTAAAATCTCATGAGAAGACACCTTGGAAAAGACCCTGATGTTGGGAAAGTGTGAGGGCAAGAGGAGAAGGGGACGACAGAGGACGAGATGGTTGGACAGTGTCACTGAAGCCACCAACATGAATTTGACCCAACTCTGGGAGGCAGTGGAAGACAGGAGGGCCTGGCGTGCTCTGGTCCATGGGGTCACGAAGAGTCAGAGACGACTTAATGACTAAACAACAACAAATCATGTAAAAGAAATAAACAAAAGAATTAACCCTTGAGGCAATGGTTGTTGAAGTCACTAGGCTCAGGCCCAGACAATAGGGGCTGTAGACGCTGAAGGAATTGAAGCTTCGCCTTTGAAAGGCTGGAAGAAAACATCTCCCAAGCCTTCATGTAGAGGGAGTTCCACAACTGGGATGAATCTGGAAAGCAGGCTCTAGATCAGGAATGGAGAATATTTGGTGCTCCCAAGGTTTTGGACTCATCTCCCAGAAGCTCCATCCAGCATGGCTAATGTACGAGCGTCTGGGTCCTCTAGTCCCAAATCTGGAAGATGAAAGGTCCTCCATCACTGCTCTAGATCTTGTAATAATGACAACAAGAAGAATGGACTTCATCTTCATAATGATTTTGTCCACAGTTTTATCCTACTTTAGACATAATGCTGTCTATTCAGTTGGGGAAGAAGACACGGGGGGGGGGGGAGGTCTGTTCTTTCTCTAATGCTGACTGTGGCCCAAAGAAACATTTGATACAGTGAGTGCCTTTTTGCCTTGGCTCTAACTCAAGCAGCTTTCAAACCAAGGTCAGATTTGTAGTTCAGCATCACGTTCCCAAGAGCACCGCTCTGAAGCAGCCACAGGAGGTAGCCTCATTATAGAGCCTCATGATTAATGAGAACCGCAAAGGGTGACTGGAGGATTGTCGGAGGTTGGTTGTGGCTTAATTAACTGTGACATCACCTGTAAAAATGTGCAAGATAGGTGCTGGTGTTTGAAATCTGCAGCTTGCTTTAAGGCTTTGGTTCAGCCTTAGACTGAGGTGGGCCTACAGCTGTTCTTCAAGCACATCTGCGACCATCCTTCACTACAGCTTGCTGGGTAGATACACGTTCTCCACACCTGCCCAATGTTCAGGATTCAGGATGACCCGTTGTCAGGGCAGGCAGCAGTCTAAGATGAACTGGGAGCCAAATAAGATGCAGCCATCAGGAATAAAAAGTAAACAGGGAATCGTGAAGCCAGCCAGGAAGCAGGGGCAGGAGGACCAGAGGCAGTGCTATGCCTTGACATGTTGCTGTCCAAGGTGAAGAAAGACAAGATGGCACTGCATGGGTAGCTGAATCTAAGTAGAGTCATGTCATTGGGGCAGCATCCTGCACCACACCAAAGAGCACCATGTGAGCTTAGGGCAGGCACGGTGTCATGGGCATGACCATCTGGTATGGTATGGCTGGTTCCTTGAAGCTGCAGGAGTGCCCATGGTGAGGCTTGGGTTTATGGAGGAATGGGAGGTAGACTGATGTGGGGGGGGGGGGGACTGTTGGCCAACACGGTGGATTGGGAGGTGTGAGAGGCTCAGGAGATGCTGCTGCCACCTCTCAAATCAATGGCTGTCTGGGAGATGGCCCGCAGGCATGATCCCGAGACTGGAGATTGGGTGAAGCTGCTGGTGCCACCAGAGGAAGGTCCAGCATGACCAGGGAAGGTGCCAAGAGGCCAGAAGGCTTGAGAACCAGCATCAAGTCCACTGTCAAAAGAAACATGAGGGCACGCAGCTCCATCAGAGAAACCTTACAACGATCCTTCCCTGGAGCCCTGAGAGGTTCCGCGTCCTGCTCCTCCCTGCCCTCTGCTCCACTATGTTGGAGAGGCAAGCGAAGTCCACATGGTGTTCGGATGGGCTGCTCATGAGGATTACTGCACCTATGGGCTGGCAACCACCAGCAGGGACCAAGTGTAGGGGCAGAGGCAGGAGCCTGGCCCACTTGCAAGAGGCTCTTGGCCTGATGGAGGAGGTGGGGTCTCACACCTCCAGTAAAAACTATGCATGGGGCAATGCCCTGAGGTCCAAGGGAGTGAAGCTAACTCCCTGGCACCCAAAGTTACTTGCTTTCTGTTAATGGCTCTGTCGGCTCTTCAAACATTCTGTTGCTCAACAAAAGAGCTTGTTTCTGCAACTGTTCTTGGTGTCATGATGGAAGAGGCTGCTTGGGGTGCTCACACTGCCATAACATCATGATCGTAGACATGTAAGAGATTTTGAACCATCTGCAATTACCTTGTCCTCTGCTTCCTGCCTTTCTCCAATGCAAGATCAGCCCTCATCACCATTTCACTGTTTTTTTTTTTTAAGTAGCCCAAGTATAAATCAGCAACCAGATTAAGTGTACAAGGAATTCAGCAATCCTGGTCATCACTTGGCGGCAACAACATCAAGTCAATGCTCCTTCAAAGGAAGTCTGTTTGGCCCCATAATCTGCTTGCTTTCCCCAGAAATCTTTTCCCAATATGATTTTTGGCATGCTGCCTCTTGAGCTTATTTCATTGTTACTGTGCCAAAGGCCAGATTGCTTGTTACTGTGTTTTAATGTAAAGCAAAGCGAAGTCTGCTGCTTATACACTACCCCATAACGCTTAAAGCACTTTCTGGGTAATTTATAATGTAATTATGCAGGCTACACATTGCCCCTCCACCATTAAGCTGGATACTCAGTTCACTGACCTCAGAAGGATGGAAGGCTGACTCAACCTCAAGCCAGCTACCTGAGCTCATTGGGATCTAGCTGAGCTCTGGAGCAGAGTCTTGACTGCAGTACTGAAGTTTAACCACTGTGCCAAGAGGTTCCTTGTGCAAGTTTACTAAGTTAAGGTTGATGTTTACATTTTTTTTTAATGGGTGGATTTTTAGAATCATGTTATTTGCCACATTTATCATTTCAGCAGAAAGGTGAAATGTCAAAGAATGATGAATGCAAGGATGCCTCCCTCAATCCAATTGACTTACCTGTATAAAATTGTCACAGATAAGGCTGTTCTATTAGCATGGGCAGCCTAGGGACTAAAAGGGGATGTGCCTCATCTCACAGTGATGGGTGAAGTATAACACCTCATGGCTTGGATCGTAGACAGCTGGTATCCATTAGTCTTCCACATCATGATTTAACAGGTAGATTGTAAAAATGAGGTGATTTGGGGCGAAGTTTTTCCATCTAAACTTCCATAATTTTCAATTTACATTGGTGACCTAAGAAAATACACTGACCATTACATTGAGTGTATCCCCTTACATCTCTTAATACACTGAAGAACATGCTACAGGAGTCATCTGTCAAAAAGAACTGGGCTCTAAAATGATTATCAGTTAATTACTGCCAAAATGAAAACCACTGCTATTCCCCTTGGGCAGTTTTTGATCAATTTACTAGTTCCTTTCAAAAATGTATGCGAAAAGAGAGAGAGAGAGAGAGAGAAAGGAGGAGGAATCAGGAGAAAATAGAAACAATTCCCTCATGCCCTGTAAAAAGCCTGGCTTTTTGCAGTTCCTGAAATCCATGTCAAATTCAATCAGAAAAGTTGAGGGGAAATGGAACTAAACTGACTGTTTATGTGCCCTACAACTGCAGCTGGTTAATTAAGTCAGGCAGAGGAGGTCAAAGTTCAGCTTTGTACGCTATCCCAGACTCCTTTTGCAAATTTGTTTTTGTATTTCTAGGTGAAAAAGCAGGAGAGCTCACACTGAATGATCAGAAGAAGGGGTTGGGCTTCCGTAGCAATTGTAGTTGGGGCGGGAAGGGCAGAGCTGAGCATTCCTAACGCATTAAAATTAAATTATGCTGTCAACAGCAAGATGTTACGTCATCAGATAAATTCATCATGTTAGTAATGATTTGTGATTTACTTTTGATTTTTTTTTTTAAAAAAACCCAGCCTCCCATCCAAGTCACTGAAGGCAGAAAAGCCTGCTTAGCTAAAGCATGACCTGCCTTGTGACATGACAGTTTAGACCATGTCACAGTCATACTGAAGCTTTGTTTCAGACTTCTTCAGCAGAGTATTTGTAAGCTGGTAATATTATCTATGGCTATGAAATAAACTTGCTGCAGATTGAGTTGTGAAGCAACACCGAAGGTCCCTGTTTAGGTACAAGGGTTGTGAATCCGTGTGTGTTTCGCCCTTGGAAGTGTGGGTGAAGCATTTCTCCATCGTTCTCCTCACCAGTCAGGTTGGCAAGGAATATTTAGGAACTTGGAACATGATAATCATGTTTTGAGCAAATTGCCCCTTTTTGTGCAAAATTGCGTGATTTGTATAAATTTGTGTGAAACTACAACAACTTTATTTCATGGACATTTATCAATGTGAAGCATTGAATGAGTTGTTTGCATCTTTCTCAACAAATCACTCGGTCCTTCTGTGCTTGATCTATGTGTGTGTGTGTGTGTTCACGTGCTCAAGTGAGTATGTGTTGCTTCTTAAGAAACTTTGCATAAATATTGGTCATGCAAAATTGGGGACAGCTTGTCTGACTCTAGATTAGAAGTGAACAACATGGAGGTGTTTGAAAAAAAAATCTGTGTTTTGTCAAGTGAAAGAATATAGGACATTTAGCCAGTTTTCTTCACATCTCTATTAGGTACATAATTCGCCATCTGGCCAATTCTGTGGAAGATGTGCACATGGGGGAAAAGTGTGTTGCTCATAGGCCATTCCATAGTGCTTAAAGTACTCTCAGTGTGGTTTAAAAGTTAATTATGCAGGCTACACACTGCCCCCCCCCCCAGCAAGTTGGGTACTCATTTTACCAACCTCGGAATGATAGAAGGCTGGAAACAGACTTCCTATGCACACAACATGGCTCTCTTGGCTAGATGAGGGAGAGACCTATGTGGAACACTTTTCCCAGGCTAGCACATTTTCGAGACAATAATGGCAAAAATGCTATCACTCTGTGTCAGAAACAGTTGGTCCCAGAGAATTCCCATGGAAGTTTTGTTCATATTAATTTCAGCTCTCTGGGACAGGGCAAACAGTGATATTTCTACCGTTCATATGAAATGCCAGCCTCCAGATAAGTGTTATGGCTGGATTGTACAAAGCCTTTGCAGCTGACCGGCAGTGCAAATACAGATAACGTTCTCAGCCCTGCTGATAAGGGTTGGAAGCTTCAGAGCTATTGACTTACCTTCCAAGTGAACTCATTTCTGTGGCGGCTTGGCATGGTAAATGAGGAGACAAAGGATCTGAGAACCATTACAGTAACAGGGGCTGTCATTAAGAGAAGTTCATCTCCCAGTTGCTCCCTTTCTGGGTGAGCTCAATGGAATTAGGGCTGCTTTTACCAACACCAAAAGTAAATAATGGTTGGGAATGCATTTCTGATGTCCACAGCAAGCTTCCCGTCCTTTCTATTTACGAACCATATATTTAGATTTTTCAGAACTAAGATGTCACACAGCAAATGGATTTATACAGAAACACAGCCATACGTGAAGAAGCACACACAGAGAGACACACGCAAAAATGCTTGGTCCTCTTATCACAGGCTGTAATTCATTATTCCAATTCCGACCAGAGCTTAGAACGTTATGAGTATTTGTTTGTTTTTAATGAACCAATAGCATTACTCATTCCTATGGTTATCCCAGTCAAGCTGGATAGCTCAGTGGTTTAGATATCTGGCTGAAAAGCCAGAGGTTGGGAGTTCAATTCCCCACTGGGCCTTCTGTGAGTAGAGCCAGCCTGTGTGGCCTTGAGCCAGCTGCACAGTCCCAGGGTGTCCCCTGGAAGAAGGGCATGGTAAACCACCTCTGAGTATTATCTACCTTGAGAACCCTGAAGTCAGAATTGACTTGACAGCACATGAGTATTGTTACAGTCACAGTCATACAAATACTTTGTTGAGATACTAGTTGCTGATACAGAAAAATAAAGGAAAATGTTCTCTTGTGGCCAATTCTAATACTGCACTTTGTAAATACTAACAAAACAACCAAGAAGCCCCAAAATGCACTTCCCTTGCCATTTAAGAAAATGGCACTGCATCTGAAAAGTTATTGTCAAAATGGCTGTAAAACGCTTTATAATATTGTGGAAAAGCAATTTATGAAAGTTACAAGAAAACATATTAGATAAACCTAACTACTTGTTGGATTACTTTAACTGTAACTTTGTAAGTACACTTCATAATACTCATTAATCAAAACTCATTGCAGGCTAAGTACTTAAAAGTTATAATTAATTATTTCCCAGCTATGATCCAAACACACTGAGGATTCTGTATGAAATACAATAACCAATGAAGACCACTAACCATAGACTCTTTTCTCGTTCCTAATGAACCTTATGACAGAAGGAGGCATGATAAAAAAAACCTCATGTTTGGAGGTGAAAACCCATAACTGTTGGACAGCTCTGATTCAGGCAGTCTTTCCTATTGGAGAAATCAGGATTCAAAGGCCTTCTGTGCTTAAATCATGAAACAAAGAAAACTAATGTGTTAATTGTGTGAGATAAGATACACTCTGCTATGCACTTAGATGCTTTCAGCTGTTAAGGAATTCCCTCTCCCAGTCAGGGGCCAAAGGTATACGTCCAGTTGAAAGACTCCCTTCTGAATAGACCTGCACAGCAGTATATATTCAGCAGTACCAGTGCAATCCTGTGCATGCCTGTCCTGTTAAATTAAACAAGACTTCTGGTTGAGTGGTAGAATATTTGCCACAATATAAGTCCGGTGCACATTAACTGCTTTCCAAAAGCTAAAACAGCTTCCCCACAGAGCTTGGAAGTGATTTGGTTAAAAATAAATATATGCACTTCTATCAGTTTTTTCACACTTTTCTCCAAAAACCACAAAGCTTTCCTGCTCTCCACTGTACCCTCACCATGACCATGTGAGATTAAAGTTCAGGCTGACAGTGTGTGACTGGCTGAAAATTACCTGGTGAGCTTCCCAGCAAAATGAGGGTGGCATGGTCTGAACACAAGTCTCTGGAGTCCTTGTCCAACACTCTGAATGCTATACCATAATTTGGAGGGGAGGAGACTGTTAACTTTCTAGGGGCCTCAGATTGTGCCTTCCCTCTGCAGAGTGTCAAGAGGTTCCATGAGATGGAGAGGCCATTTCCTTACACGTCTTTTTTCTTCTTCTTAGAAGTCACAATTGAACTCAACTGTGGAGGAAGCTGAATGATTTTTTTCTTCTTCTAGTGGGAGAAAGGGAAATATTTTGTGTCATGATGGCATTAGCCACCTTGAGTGTTTTATTTTTTAAAAAAGTAGAAGTGTGAGAGAAATTAATGAGTACAATATTTATTTCAAGCACACACATATTTGTATATGGAGCCTGTTTTTCAAGAGTGTCAGGCAACTTTGAACTACGATATTGGAGTCAATGCTCCCCATAAAACCTTCTTTTCCCTTAAAATACCGTTTTATATGAAATATAGTGCTAAATCACTCCTAAGAGGGTTTGCAGATTAGCGTGGTCATCCGGCATCCAAGCTGGAGCAGGCCTCTGCTATCAGGTAGATAGACATGACCTTCTTAACTCAAGAACTAAAATGATGATCCTGGAAAGAAAAGGATGTAGGCTGGGTTGCAAAAGCCAAGAATGTACGCTTTGATGTTCTAGGACACTCGGGGGGGGGGCGGCTTTCTTCTACCTTCCTTCCTTCCTTCCTTTCTTTTTTTTGATTGAAGTTCAAATTCTGCTTAGCCATCTAGACCAATTTCCTGAACATTAAGATGATAAATGGCTTCATTGCCATCAGTTTGATTAGGTGGGTTTTAAAAGTATTTTTCAAGATGAAAGGTTGGGAATAAAAGAAGGGGAAAGCTTATTTTCTTTAAGCAGTGACAGAGGAAGAAAATCACCTGCAGAGAAAATGATGATGCATCACCCCGCCATGGGAGGAAAAGTATCTAAGAGCCTTCTGTGTTCATCAGCTGCTAGTCATACACTTCAATTTAGAAATGGGTGAGATTTTCTTTTTAAGTTCTTTAAATAATAATAATAATAATCAGAATCTACCAACACTTCCAAAATTTGGATGTGGAAGAAAGCAAAAAGAATAGACTTTCCTATCCACGGCATATTTCCTTTTTTTTTTTTTTTTTAGGGGAGAATGATTTATAATCTTTATTCCCAAAGCCTGATTTGTCCCTGGACAAGTCCTGTCCTTGACCCACTGACAGCAATGTAGGTATGTCTGCACAAACCTCATACCTGCTCTAAGGAAAGGGGGAAGCCCCCTGGTTTACCCAAAAGGAAAAGTCAGCATCCCTTGATAACAGGATAAAGATGTACAATCACACAGTAGTCTCATGGGACTGGTCGGTAACACTGACCCTATAATAGCACCAGCCATCTTATTTTCCTAGGAATACTTGAAATTGCTGACGGAAGCAGGACAGACCCAAAATTGGTAAAAGAAAGCTGGACAACATGATCCCAGAAGCTCTGTATGAAACTGCTGATGATGCTCATTCCATTGGGTCCAGTGAGAAGCCATCCTATTGCGTTGCTCCTGCGGAGGAAGGGGTTGGGTGTGAATGACGTGCTCAATGGCTGGCCCTTGGACTTTGGGAGTTTGGGAGCCCTGAAGAGATGCAGAGTATGGAATGAGGATTCTTAGTGAAGGCCACATTGGGCTCACCACACCAAAGGAAAAACCTGGTTCAATGGCCACCTGTCACAGGTGATTTAGCTATGGATTGCACCCTTCAGTGAGAGTTGGGCTCAAGGACCTTTAGGGTCCTTTCTAGCTATGCATTTCTTTGACTCCCACCACTATTACCTCTCACCTCCCTGGCGATAGAAGGAGAATAACATTATCATTTGTTATTTCAAAGCACCCTCAAATCAGTGGCTTGGGTGGGATTTCCAGGTCATTGTCTTTCCATTCCCTGAGATTTCAGGACTAAAACCAGCGATGAGGAGCCAGGACCCTGTGAAGTCACAGAAGGCAGACACTTTGCATCTCACAAAGGGTGGAGACTTGAGTCAATATGTCTCTGTGCATGACAGAATGAGACAAATCGTGTAGATTTCGTTCATTGCTTTCTAAACAAAGACTATGCACACGGGAAGATTTGTAAAGTGGGCCCGGATGCCTCTTGGGAGCAGGAAGGAGGTGGTTGCTAAGTCTTTAAAGAGGACACACACAGTCAACTTTCTCCTCCAGGTACGTTCAGCTTGAGATTCATGTCCTCAGTTGGAGATCCAGAAAGACAAAGGAATCCCCCTGAAATTTTAAAGGGTGCCTGGAGACCCAGACACCCTTTGCCTAAGGGTTTGCTTCCCTCTCCGAATTGGTAGAATTGCATCCTAGCTGAAGAGCAGTTCATTCTCATTAAGATGTCAAATGAACTCTTTTGTAAAACAGTAATTCCATTTTAATGGCCTGAATTATAAAACTGGAGGTTAGGAGACTGTAGGGGAAGAGAAGTCAAACCTGGGCAAGTCAGAAAGGGCTGAAAGGCGTTAGATGAACTTTCTTCCATTAGGAGACAAGATCATCCATCGGCTTGTTTCTTCCCAGAATACAAGCAAAAAAGAGAGCCAGGAATTGTTACTCTTTCACACTGCAGCTCTCAGCTCATGCTGACTGGGGATCCTAGAGTGGTCAATACAAAAAGAGAGAGGAAATTTTCCAAGATGCGCAGAGAAGAGGAAGTACCACAGCCAGGGAGTGTGTGCCTGCAGAGTCAAAAGCCCAAGGGAGATATCAGATGAGGAAACAGCTCGCATATTGGACTGCTTGTGGTGAGGTCCTATGGGGTTATTTCCCGGTGATCACACGTCATACGGGCAGGGGTGATCCAGTCCAAGCCCCCACCATGCCTTTTTGGCCCAGCAACACGGCTTGGGGTGGGGAACAGGCTGTGGCAATTCCTGCACAGACAGAAGGGTTGCTCTAAGGGAGATGACCCCCCAGCCAAACAACCCTTTTGCAATGGGATCAGGCGTGATCCTTTCTCGCCATCTGATCACACCCTGAGGTAATTCTGGGTCGGGGGGGGGGAGGGGGGAAGGCTGTGTGGAGGATGTGGCTACATCTTCTCAGCTGCCTTTCACACCATGACCCCTGTTGATGGATATCTTCAGGAGACAACAGGCAAAGGTGCTTTCAGACCTTAATTTATTTTTATTACTTTAACACACACAGACTGTACAAAGAGTCTCACCTCTCAGGGAGGGAACTTCTGAATGTTTTCAGTGTCACCTATTAGGCCAAAAGAAGTAAAGATGTACATCCTGATGTTCTTGCCACCAGGCAGGAGAGGCAGGGTTCCCCCTTTCCCTAATGGACCGTCTTCCACGGAGTGTGACCCACCAGAACTGGGAGAGCTGGTTGCATCATCATTGTGTGCTTTGGATTAACATACCTCTCTCTGTAGCATGGACCCTGGGAGCAGAACTTGCAAAATGCTGGGGACGCAGATCAGGATAAGAGCGCAGGGGGAAAAGGCTTCAAAATTCCTCACCCAATCCTGCTGTTCCAAAGAAAACCACAGGCCTCTGCAGACACTTTGAAGGAAAAACAAACAAAACCACCCACAATAATGAATGCTTTGCATCACATCCTCTTGGTCACACACCGCAGTGTGACTCAATATTGCATAATGGCTTTCAAGAGGTGAACACACTGAATTACCAATGGGGTGCCCAGTTACAGCTAGCCATCCAGAGGCAGTGCGGTGTAGTGGTCAAGGCACTGTAAAAATCCAGGTTTTAGACTCAAAGACACAAGTCTGCCCAGTCAATCTCGATCAGCTTCACTCACCTCACAGAATTGTTCTGAGGACAGCCACGTACTCTGTTGTGAGCTGACTGAAGGTGAGATGTCATTTAGGCACAGTGAGCAATCAATCAAAGAACGAGTCAATCAAATTACAATTTCTAGAGGGGGTTCTCTTTTGAAAAGCTACTGTTTTATCCCCAGGGAGCTAAAGATCGGAGCACACAGCAGGCCGCAAACATGATCCTCCTTCTTCTCCAGTTCAGAAAGATTTCAGATTCAATAGAGAGTAAAGAAGGATCTCTGCCGAGACCACAGAGGGCTTTCTCGGCTGCAGATTCTGCCAGCCAAGGTATGGTTTTAGGCTATGCATTTTTTTTTCCTAATGTCATGGCAAGCTTCATTTCACCTGTGGGTGGGAAGCGTTCCACTACCAACTGACCTTTGCAGCATTTAATTCATTACATACTGTATTGGCAACATGATCTGCCACTGTAAAATCATCAATTTATAACACCTGAGGTTTGTGTTCATGATGATTGGTTTATATTGGAGGAAAATGAGATTCAGCCATGCATAGAAACTAAGTGAAGGCTAACCTAAAGGCTTTTGAATTATGTGTCAGGAAACTATGTTGAGAGGAATTGCATCACAATTACTACTGCTGCTATAGAGCTGAGCCTAGTCATGATCCCGAGATCCTATTTCACAGCAGTGAGTTCTGGATCCAGTTACACACGAGTATCACCTTTTGCTCCCTTTTCCTAAACCAAAACCAGTGCTTTCTGTTCTATGGAAAGGATAATATTTGCATCTACTTAACAGTAATGATGGTGTGCTGTAAAGTCAGTTCCGACTTATGGTGTCCCTTTCCAGGGTTTCCTAGTTATAAAATAATGAGAAGCAGTTTACCATTCCCTTCTTCTGCACACTTTCTGGGAGAGTGCAGCTTGCCTGAGGCTGTACAGGCTGGTTCTTCTCCCAGGAGGCATAGTAGGGAATTGAACTCCCAACCAATAGCTCCGTAGCCAGATACCTTTAATTCTCTCTTAACCAGGATTGGGCAACCTATAGCCCTCCAGATTCATTATGGCAGCTGACAGCTGCAATCAACCTCTGGGGCTGAGCAACTGGGGGAACTGCAGTTTAACAATATCTGGAAGGCCCCCTGTGGTCTTGCTCCACAGAAATAAGCACTGCTGGGTTTATTTAACTGCAGTCCTAGCAAAGTTGGTGCTACCCATCACAAAGTGAGGCGGTCCTTAAGCACTAGCTCCTGGGAGGCTGAACAGGAGGTGATAAAGGAAAGAGGAGTGGGAGGGGTGTATGGCTTACCCTTTATTCACTAAATTAACCTTCAGAGAGTCGTGGAGGAGACCGTCTCATCACCAACCATGCTGCAAGGAGATTCGCTTAGAATGCCAGAGGACCACCATTTTGTTTTTTTTACTCTAGGCCGCAAAAAGTCTTGCACTAGACCTGAAACCAAGGGCCAAAGCAGAGAAATGCCTGAGGAAATTTCATTAGCCAGCAGAGCTCTCTTAAGAGGTCACGTGCATTTGTCCCTCCTCATTCATGATATCCCATCTCTACAAGCTGCAAATTTGCTTGCTTTTCTTTGGTGATTTGTTAACAGGAGATAATAACAGGCTTCCTATGGAGTGACCATAAGTCACTTGATTTTGTGCAAATCTGGCAGCTTTGAAAGCCTGCATTTTTGGAGGGCAACCCTTTCTAACTGAGAAACTGGCGTCTCATCCATCTCTTAAGCATAAATAGTTGGGAGAATGGCCCATGAAACTCTTATTTTATTTACTTTTCACTAAGCATGCATAGCACTGTGCTGAAAGCTCACCAGTCAGCTACTTTGGTTGTGTACTTCTGCAGCAATTTCCACATATACGAATAGATACAGGAGATGAATTTGGGTCAAGGAAGTGAATTCTGTTTCAGCTCAGTTTGCACTTGCTGTCTTGGGACATTTGTCTGTCTCTTTGACTTGTCAATCACAGCAATAATCAATCTGGTCAACATGAGAGTGAAAATCCAGATGAGTGAAAAAATTATATCTTAGGGTGTGATTCCATAGGGAAACAGTTTGCATTTTGGAACACTTGTGGAGTGGCCCAGTGTGGGACCTTTTCCCTGGAGGTCACCTGACGAAAGGTGCTCTAATTCGTGTCATTTGGGCTGGGGGGAGTGATTCCCCTGCAGATGGAAGGTGCACTTTTTGAGGGATTGCTCCCTCAAAAGTGACTCTTTCCAAGGTGATCAAGGCACCAAATTTTGCAGCCATCTGATTGCAACTTTAGTTAGGTATTCTTCAGTATTGGATGAAAAAGTTAGAAACCCTTTAAACAAAGTTTAAACACCCCCATCCCTTTATCTATGTGAGTGCTTACATTAGTACAAAGATGCTGAAAGGATCATCCTGCTGAGAAAACATGTCCCATAATCTTTAGCGAACTCTGTGCCTGCTTAGTCTAGGGATGGGCAGTGTCTTTGGGCACATGTGCAGAAATGTGACTGAAAGAGGGGTGCTGGTTTGATCCTGGGGTGGATATACAGTAGAGCACAGCAAAGGGCCACTGGTTACCCTGAAGGTAGAGCAACAATGCCATGGATCCTACACGCTGCCTCCCACATTTGTGGGGTTTAAACATTGTTGTTTTTAACTGAAGATGCCCAACAACCTGCACGGAGAAGAGGGAAATTGGAAGGAGAAAAAAGAGCTGTGGGTGCTAACAGAGAAGATGAATGGTAACAGAGCCACCCCTCCAAGGAAGTCCAAGATCTCCCCTAGACATCCCAGCCACTGAAGCTCTAGGGATGGATGAGATAGAGGTCGCTGCACTATCTGTTCCCTTGTGCCTGCTCTGCCAGCCATTTCGTATACTAGGGGTAGGGCAAAGCGAATCTTTGGGTCATCGTCGCTAGCTAGGATTTGTGTTCTGGACTTTTGTTTTCTTTCTTATCTAGCTTAGGGTGTGATCAGATACAAGGAAGGATCACATGTGATCATATTGAAAAGAACTGTCTTGTTGGAAAGCAACCTGCCTTCCATCCCTGTGGGAATTGCTCCAGCCCAGTCCAGTCCCCCCCCCAAAAAAAAGAGTAGCCCTGCTGCTGGACCAAAAAGGGGTATGGGTGGAAGTCAGGCTGTGGGATCACCAGGAAATAGCTGGCATCACACTGTGCCACAAGCAGTCCAAAATGCAAACTATTTCCCTGTATGATCACACCCTTAGTTTAGTACTACTAGAACTGAATGTGTTATGTGTGACTGTAGATGAATGCTTGTATCTTCTTGCATGGGCTTTGAGTGGGCAAGCTAGAATTAGTGCGCTTGGGTCTGTCTATCTTTCTTTCCTCCTGTCTCTCTAGCTTTCCTTCTTCATTGAGGTGGCGCAAATCTCACTGCCTGCTGGCCTTTGAGAAGTTGTTAGAAGGGCACCTGAAGTAAAAATCCTGCCGTCTACCACATCACTGAGAAGGACGGTACTATCTGTTCTCACTCCACCCCACCCCAGGCCACAGTCATTTGCTTTTTACCTCTCTCATGAGAATGGAGTTGTTGTGGAGAAAACACGGAACAGCAGGAAAGATGCATTTTCTTGAGCACGCCTTTTAGCCCTGAGAAACCTGTCCAAATTGAAGCACCGACACTGACCTCAAGTTCTGAAAGGTAGTATGATTAGCCCACGATGGACTGTTTGCATGCTTACAGCCATCTTCTTGGGTGTACATGATCAGTTGTATGACTTGTGTCCAGCTCCATCTTTCTACAGTATATGAAAGAGCTGGATATAGACTATACTCGTAGGCATGTCACTCAAAGGTCTGATAAGCATAAATTCTCAGGAGTTGGGAGAGGGCTGTGCAAATTAAGGGGCACACCATACTGGCTGTCATCAATTATCTCCATGTGCTGTCAAGTTGATTCCAATTTACAGTGACCATTCCAAGGGTTGTCAGGAACTAAAGTACACAGAATTCATTTACCAGGTCCTTCTCCTTGTTGAGCTCTGCTACTCTTGCAGCTTATACAGGCTGGGTCGTCTTCTCCTGGGAGGCAAAACGAGGGATCAAACTTCCTACCTCTGGCTCTGCAGCCACATGCTCCAATTCACTTGAAGTAGCTGGAGTGCACGTGAGTCTTAATCGGATCAAATGCAATAATGACGGTTTGGGACTTTTAACAAGTTTTGCTGAACGAGCCAACTTCCCTTCAGTTCATAAGGCTAGCCTCATTAGGGCCTGGGAGAGGAGCATCAGCAAGTTTTACTGTTCTATCTGTAGCCCTTCACTGCAAGACATGTGCAGGGAATACTAAGCAAGGGGAAAGCTAAACTTAGAAAGTGACTGCTTTCCTCTCCATGGAGATATGGATCACACAGCAAAGTAGGAGGAAGACAGAATGCCACCTCAGGCAATTCAAGCAGGGCCTCCAGGAAAGACTGCTACTGACATCTACTGGTCCCTTTCATGCTGGCTAGTACCCTGTTTCCCCTAAAATAAGACCTAACCTGAAAATAAGCCCTAGTATAATTCTTCAGGATGCTCGTAATATAAGGCATACCCCCAAAATAAGACCCAGTTAAGTGAAACCCCACGCTCCATTGTGCAACAACCAGAAGAAGATGACAGCACTATCTTTGAATAAATGTAGTCTGTTGCACATGAAAAAATAAAACATCCCCTGAAAATCAGCCCTAATGCATTTTTGGAGCAAAAATTAATATAAGACCCTGTCTTATTTTCAGGGAAACACGGCAGCTCCACAGAGGAATGAAAGTACTGCCATATTGGCTTTTATAAGAAGAAAGGGGGAAAATAGAAGGAGCCTCCTCAGAAAGTGGATGTGATGCTCAAGGCTCCCTAAGGAGTGCTTAGCACTTGGTCAGAGAGTTCCACAGGTCACTTACCTACCACCTTTGCGCCGAGGTAAGTCCCAAGACCTCAGCAGTGCGTAGCGTAAGCCCCTTGAACAAGTCTGGCCTTTAAAAAACACTTTACTTTTAACCAGTACTTTGCAAGTACAGTACAGACACATGGGCTTTGTGATTCCTTAGAACTCACAACAGCTCAGTTAGGGTAGGACTCTTAAAGATAGCTAGTGTGTGGCCCTCTCCACTCCCTGGATTTAGTCAGACCCTGCTGTTCAAGAGACCAGTCCTTTGTAAGGATTTTTATAATTAATTTTTATTAGAAAAATAGAGTTTCGTAGAATCAGGGCATATTGCTCAAGCTTTAGCACAAAGAACATATTCAAAGATTATTACAGTCAAATAAAATAACTAATCCCCATTAAAATTAAAAAAACACAGTACTAAGCTGGGCTAAGGTGGGCTAGCCCCACCTCCTTCTTTCTCTTTACTTATATTCTTTCTCCTTCAAGCCACATGTTCAAATCCATAAAGTTCTTTTTCTCTCCCATCATCATGGAATCAAACTTCTCCCACATAACCTATCATTGATTCCTCACATTCTCCAACTCCTCCCTTCTTCTTGACACTTCATGTCTGTTAACCTATCAGCCTCAAGGGGCTGCCATACCTTCCTTCCTCCGCTCTCAATTCCCATGAAAATCCAGGTGTTTTATCTCTTCTCCAATTAGCTCAGAATGTTGAGTCTTCCACGGGCCTCTTTGTCCGACTTTCAGCTTTATCTCAAACCACGCTGTACCGATCTTCAGAAAAACACTCTCACAGCACCTAGAAATAACACATTCCAATGTTTCTCGAATCATCTCCACACAGAACCTGTCTAACTCCATCTTACACTTCTCTGACTACATATTCCACACTGCTTCAACTCCACCACAGTGGAAAAGCACTGTGAGCACACTCAGTTATCCCCTGGGCAAAGCCTGCAACCGGCAAATCCTTCACTTCCGAAGGTGTCACATTGGAACCGCACCAGGCCCACCCACTTCATCGACCCCCTGGACAATGGCTGAAGTTAAGGAAATGTTTCTGCACACATCTCTGTGCAGCTCTGACTGCTTCTGGTCCAGAATAATCTTGACATTTTAATTGGTTTTGGATTTTGCCTATATTTCACATGCCTCCAAAATTTTGAATTGTGCAGTGGTCTGATATGAATAAAGAAAGAAAGATCAGAAGAAAACAGCCATTGATCATGAGGGCCAGAAACACAGTTTAAATAAGCATGGGAATTTATTTGAGGCCATAAAAAGGCACTGAATAGAATGCACACATAAATTTGCTTGTCTGTGTGAGATGCTGTGCCTAGAATTCTGCAGATGTACTAAGAACATGTAATTTGTTTCTTTACACATCCTTCCATTCCTTTAGGAAGTCATCACAGGGCCGTTTTCCTGTTACAAGATGGATGCTCCCCAGTTAAAATCTCATTGTCTCCCTAGACAATATAAAGGATCCATATTTAGGATGAATACTCCCTCAGGTGGTATAACTGGGGAAACACGTTCAAAGGAGAAGTGTGTGTGGTATCAGAATTAAACATGCAGTATAAACAGTGGCTTCCTTTTCATGTCTAACTACAAAATCCCGCACAAAGAAGGAGATCACATTGCTTCAAAGAAAGGTGTTGTAAGAGCAGGTAAGGAACATCTCTCTCTCTCTCTCTCTCTCTCTCTCTCTCTCGGCCTTCAGGTCATGAATTCACATTCCCCCTTATTTCTTTTAATCATATTTGTTTCCCATCATCCTTCAGGTTTGCTCAGGAAAGCCAACATGGCATCCTCTGAAACTGAAGCCACATAACAGCCCTGCTTGGACACCAAGCTTAGAGATGTTACATTTTGGACTACTTCTCCCAATGCCTTTGGCAGATCTCTGGAAGTGCCATCTCTGCATTGAGGAAGTGTAGAGAGAGAGGAAATGACAAAAAGGAGAAAACCCACTTCTGTCTTTGTCCCTGCCACACCACAGAGAGATTACCCTGAGGAGATGGTGCAACCCTCAACAGAAAAGCAAAGCAAAGCAAAAAAAAAAAAAATGGTTCTCCAATTTTGCTCTGAGAGGTTATCAATGAAATCTGAGGCCTTTGTATTACAGATCCCTGAAGGCTAAGCCGGGAAATCCTTTCCACTCTGAACAATGGTGGATCATGACTTTAAGGAAGGGGGGGTTTCCATAAATTCCCTTTAGTCTGCACTTTTCAGAAGCTATCCCAGGTACTGAGCCCTAAATCCCCAAATAGGTTCCGTACTTTGGACAACTTGTGAAATTCAAACTAAAACCCAGAACAGATTCAGAACTCCTCCCAAAATTGGGGTCCTTAGCCTCCTCTGACTGTGAAAGAAAGGTGTGCAAATTTGTGTAGTCCACAAATACAAATCTGCACACCTCCGCTCTTAAGTACCTAACTGTACGAGCAAAGGTCTCTTTCACATGTCCAAGTGTTGTGTATTGTACATGAAATACTGGTCCCATTTTCATAATGCCGATGTCACTGTGCTGTAACTTACACTGTATCACGTCACCATGTTACATCTGCATCTCCAATGGAACAAACCACTTAACATACTTCAGGGTTGGGTAACTCGTTGTCCTCCAGGTGTTTTGACCTACAACTCTCACAAGTCCTTAATGTTTCGGCCATGTTGGCTGGGATATCTGAGGGCTGAAATCCAGCAGAAGCTTCCCCCTCCCTTCCACCTAACTCTCTGTGTGTGCATCTTTCACACGAGCTCCCTGTAATTTTTAAAACCACCAGACCACCAAAGCCAATTCAGCTGGAAGAAGCTGAGATACCAAGAAGGGTGAGGTTGAATCCCAAGAGAAGTGTGGATGTCTGGGGGTGAGTAGGAAGCAGGGCTTGAGATGCAGGACTCACACTGCATTGTTGTGTCTCGAGCAGATGCCCCCCTCTCTCCTTCCCATCTTCTGTGGTGGAGGCAGCAGGGAGGACATGGAGCAATGCACCCCCACAATCACCCTCCCAGCTCCAGAGCTCCTCCTAATTTCGGAGCAAGGACCCTGCGCCCAGATGCATGCGCACAGGAGGCCTCTATGTCAGCTGAGGAGGACACACAACTCCAAGATGGCGGCCACTGTGACTGCAACTCCCAGAATTCCTCAGAAAGGAACTTGTGACTTGGATTTGAGACTTTAGACTTGGATTCCAAGACTTGCCCATATCCTTGGTATGAAAAAGGACTCTTCTTCAAACGAAAGCTGGAGGAGTACAAAGGTTTCAATCGGTATTTGCAAAGCTGGACATCAATGGCTGTTGATTGCAAGAGAAAGGAAGAAAAGACAGGATCATCTGTTATGGGGGGGAGGGGGGATCTAAGAAACAACAACAACAAAGGAAGAAGTAAGAATTTATAAATGATGCTCTTTAACAAACTCTTCAGCCTGTTTTTAGTCTAGAACATGGCACCAGATTTGAGCTTCCCGAAGAGATCATTCACACCCACCCTTTCCTCAACTCTATAGGAATTTTTCTAATCTCTCTGTAACACATGAGGTAATTACATCTAACCTGAATATATCGGCACAGACAGTTTTGATTTCAGGCTAATCTCTCATTCCAGCCAAGTAGAAGTCATTGTATCTTCCTCCTTCCCCTCCCACCCAAATTTTCCTTTAAAAAAAAAACTGTTCTCGCATTCTGAAGTGAAACGCCTGGGACATTTCCACAACAGCGGCATTTCAAGACCAGAAGAATATGGCAAGCTCAATTCCCTGGGTATCTCATTTGTTCTTATCTGCAGGGAGATCTTGACAACGAGAATTTGTCAGTAGTGGCTGAAATTAGCATAACGTTGCAATTCCCAGTATTGCTTTTCCTAGTCCAGAAGACCATCTGGGGCTACAGTGCAGCCACGTGGCCAAAGATATCTAAATCTCAGAAGAATGAAATAGGTTTCTGAAAGCCGCTAAGCCATTTCTGTTGCGGGAAGAAGCCTTTCTCTGAGATGAGAGGCATCTCTGGAAAACTTGGTGCTTAATGCTGGCAGTGTGGGCACTCCACCTTGTCCTGGAAATCATGCTGTCTGTTACAAAAACCTCTCTGGCTACAGTCGCACTGGCACATAGATCCAGCAGGTACTTTTTTCATCCTCCATCTCCCCTAGAAGGTGAAAAGCAGGTAAACTGATCATGAGCATATGATCAGAAAAGATGTCAAAATACATAGACTGGCATGTTTGCATGAGCACACATACACCCAAAGAGAGAGAGTGTATGCGTGCGTGCGTGCGTGCGTGTGTGCGCGCGTGTGTGTGTGCGTGCACGCGTGTGTGTGTAATGAAGGTACCTGGCCTCTTCTGGATTAAGTGCCCGTGAGTCCAGCTTCATCTCAGCCCCCTGTCTTTCCCCACCACAAATCCTTTCTTTTCCAAAGGCAAAATCTCATGTCTTTTTCATTCAATCCATTATTTTGGGTCCTTCCTATGTAATGAAGAAGTGCGTAATCTGCAGCCCACAGTGTTGTTATGCACCATTCACGACCCTTCCTTTGTGCCTTTTCAGAGCTGCGGATGAAGCCAGCATTGAACAAGTACAACTTTCTCAGGAATTGGGATTTCAAAACTTTGGACTACTATTTGAAGCATCAAAATTTCCCTACCTGCGACATACACTCAGCCTCATCCCACAACCTCATGGCAACAAATGGGAGCAACCACACTGACCTGATTTGGGTTTAGACTTCTGGTAAAGATTGATAGGCAAAAAGCAAAAGCAAAGTGTGCTGCTTATATACCTCCCCATAGCACTTAAAGCACTCTCTGGGCAGTTCACAAGTGCAGGCAACACATTGCCCCCCCCCCCCGTGAGCTGGGTACTCATTTTACCAACCTGAGAAGGATAGAAGGCTCAGTCAGCCTTGAGTTGGCTACCTGGGACTGAACCCTGGGTCCTGAGCATAGTTCTGGCTGCAGTACAGCCATCTAACCACTGCGCCACAAGGCTAATATAGAAGAATTACTTTGTATGTTTGGTTTTTTTAAAAAAACAAACACTAAGGAAAAATTCATTTGGGGGTCGGGGGTTGTAGCATCACAAAACACTAGTCAGCATTGCTACATGCTGTTCTGCCTGGGATATTCTGGGAGATTTAGTCCAGAATAAAGCAACACTTGGAGTGTAATTAGTTAGAGATGATTCTAGAAACAAATTATGCATCCCCTGCATCATTTCCCTTCTTCTTCTTCTTTTAAAAGGGGAAATAGCACAATTCTATAATGTCTGCTTAGAATTAATTGCATACCATTGGGTTCAATTGAAGGTTTTTTGGTGTGTGTTTTGTTTTGTTTTTGGTAATTCACAGTTGAAGTTCGGCACTCTAACGCTTTACTAACAATAGTGTTTAGCACTGCCGTGGGTGTGCACGCATGCACAGAGCTGAAATCAAGAGGTCATGCTAAAATGTTGTTGCTCATTAGCTAAAGACACTGAAAGAAGTAGCACATTTGTTCCATGCAAAACAATTGAGTGGGACTGCAACTTTTGCCTCATGCCTCAACTTCTACAAAAGGTAAAGGCACACAGGTGTATGTGTACTATACAGCTCTATCAGTTTTATGCCATTTTAATCATCAGTGCTCCATCCTAAGGGTGGATCAAGAGATTTATAGTTTGGTGAGGTACTTGGAATTCTCTTCCAGAAAGCTCTAATGCCCTCCCCTGAACTACAAGAACCTTGAGTGCCCCATTATACACTTAAATTGATGTTAAGTGCCAGTCCCTTGCTTCTCAGAATACGTTGAAATTTTTTAAAACACCTCAAGAAATTACAAGTCTCAGAATTTTTTAGCAGGCAGCCATGACAATTAGAGGTGCATGAAACAGATGTAACGGTGTGGTACTAAACATGCAGTACTGCGGGCTACAGACAAATCTGATTAATCTAAATCAAACAACCCGACTTTTAAATCAAACAACCCGGAGATGCATACGCTTTGCCTCCTGTTAGGATGCGCATCACGTTCAAAGTGTTTAGGTTTCCCAGTCTCTGATGGTAGAGATGGATGGAAACAAATTCTTTTACCGGATGTACATGCTTTAAAAATATGTGTGTGGGCATAAATTTAGAAATGACTCCAGTTTAAAGAAGGATAAAACACATCCCCAAAATGAAACCTGGTGCCCAAGGGACCTGGAAGGCTGCCCAGCGGGCTCTCCAAGCACAAACGATCCTGAAGCCTCAGATTGGTCTTCCAGTGGTTATCTGGAGACTCAGTTTGGACTGGATGAAAGGAGAGTATCTTCCACGTCCTGTCCTCGGAGAGCCCTTCGAACAGGTTGTCCTCTGCACAGGACTGTCCCAGACAGGTGGCCACTGGGAAAAAGGTAAAATCAAAAACATATTTTGGGGAGAGGGAGTTCTTTCCCTTTAAAATAAAAACTCTGGGAAATATAAGCACCAGATTGATTTAATGTACAGTGGGGTCTTGACTTGAGAACTTAATCCGTATTGGAAGGCGGTTCTCAAGTCAAAAAGTTCTCAGGTCAAATCTGCATTTCCCATAGGAATGCATTGAAAACCATTTGATCCGTATTTGCTCTTTTCCGTCCATAGAAACTAATGGGAAGCTGCTATTCCGCCTTCGACCACTAGAAGGGGATATTTTGTTTCTTTTTTTCTTAGGTCAAGAAAGGTTCAGGGAAGGCAGGGAAAATACAGTCCAGGCAGTACAGTACCAGGCAGTCCGAAGACTGTCTCCCAATCCACTCTCTAAACGCTGGGAGGAGTGAGGAAGCAGACAGGCACCCTTTTCACTGGCCAACAGTTAACTGAAAGTTCAAATTTTGCACTTTCCCTGCCTCCCACGTGGTTTTTTTCAGTTCTTAACTCAAATCTAAGTACTTAAGTCAACCCAATATTTTCCTATCAGAGTGGTTCTTAAGTCAAAATGTTCTTAACTCGAGCCGTTCTTAAGTCAAGACCCCACTGTATTCTCGAAGGCTTTGCTCTGACAGAGTTCCGACTCCAGTCCTCTGAAGATGCCGGCCACAGAGACTGGCGAAACGTTAGGAAGAACAGCCTTCAGAACACGGCCAAAGAGCCCGAAAAACCCACAACAACCACCAGATTGATTCTTTAGGTTGCTCTGCATCCTTGCTTCTGAAGGTTGGAATGAGGCTACAGCAGAAGCCTCAATGGGTGACAAGTGTGCCCTTGGGAAAAGGTCTGGTCCAGTCTGTGTCTCAACCCTCTTCTGCCGCTTGCACAAGAGGCGGTTCACTAACCCCTTGTGCATGCACAAAAGCCATGCTGCTTCGATCAGGGCTGTCTTTGTCCTGTGCAAACTGTAAGCTGGAAACTAAGAAGAAGAAATGCAGAATGGTTTTGTTGCATTCTGTGTTTGCTAGTATTCTGGCCTTAGAAGGTATTTATTATCAGGAAGGGGGTATTGCTTACCTATTTTCCTCACTCCAAGCTTTTTTCATTTTACAGCTTGTACAATGTTCTCATTTTTCATGAATGTTTTGCAGCTTTAGTAGACATGTGAACTCTACATCTATTCTTTTTGAGAACAATCTAGCCACTTAATTTGGTTTTGTTATGGCTTTTGCTTCCTTATGTCTAAAGTACTGTGTGTCTAGATTATGCCAGATCAGAGAGGTGCACACTCACCACTCAGCCACACTGCCCAGGCTTTCCTGGTGTGGGTAAGTTCCAGGACGGCTGGGTGAAATCTTCTTGCCCAGTACCATCCCCAACACTTTCAGTCATTGTGACTGCTCAGCATTCCAGGGTGTTACCCCAACATCCACAAAATTAAGCACTTCTGACCTGTACACCAACCCTGCAAGGCAGAAATAATGAAATACTCACACAGGCAACCAGTAGGTGATTGAGGCAGGATCTGTCTTTAGTATCAATTCCATCTTATTCCAAGAATAACCAAGCTGCTGTAACTTTTTATTTTTAATTAAAGAGGTTGAAGGAAAAAGTCAAAAGAGTAGAGTTTCCAAACAGTATCAACAGTTACAGAAACTGACAGAAAACCATGGAGCAAATAAGCTTTCAAAAATGATTTGAGGCAAGAACACTTCCAAAACAGTTCCCACAAGAAGACAAGAAAGCTAGCTATCCTAAGCTACTACTTACATTCCAGCAGAACTTCCACGCTGTTCCAGAACATACAGTGAGGCAGGAAATGAACATAACAGTCTCCTTAAAAATACTAGGCTAAAACTAAGTAACTTCCTCTCACTATTACATCCGTCATTCCACTTTCTAGACTTTTTGAGGGGTTGTGCCAATCAGGCATTTAGTGTCAGAGATTTTATCCTTCCATTTGACATTGAGTATTCTCCAAAGACAAATATCTAATACCCCATAAAGCATAAGCGATATCTTGTCATTTGAGGAATACCAGTTTTAAATACCTTATTTCTTTTGGCATATTATTTAATGCCCGTATCAAGAAACATGGTGGCTATAAAGAAGCTGAAGGTGATGCGTGCAGTTGCCTTCAGACTAGATGCAACTGAAGGAACACAACGGCACCAGTAACTGTGTCTGATGGCTTTGGGTATGGTTGAGGAAGAGCCATAAACAAGGACAGCTCTTTCAATAGGCATTTCCTTTTCGAGTTTGAATTATTCATGTGGGGGATTGAATTATTCACAAACAGCATTCTATTACTGTATGAATGCAATTAACTTGCACTTTATTGGCCTCATTGTGAACCACCACTGCCCCTCTTCAAAAACACCCCTGCTTGTCATTGTTAAAGACACTCCCGTGTTCGTCTACCCATACTTAATTTGGCCTTGTAGCTTTAGTCCAGTGTCCCCACAACTAGATCAACACACAAGGGTGACACAGCGGGAGGCTAAGCCAATCAGGCCAGAGCATGATTGATCACATACCTCCAGGAAGGGAGTTTCCCTTCCAGATAATGTGTTGGATCAAACTACCTCATGCCTCAGAGTATGGCTGCACTACCTGTTCAATTGAACCCAAGCCCCCCTAGGGTCGATTCAGACCAATTCAAATTGGGTCCCAGTTGGATCAGTCTGAACTGGATCATCCAAATTAGGCCTGAATCAGTCCAGTTGGAGAGTTAATCTTTCCAAACAGTGAAAGAAAGCCAGGCAGTGTTTTTTTTAAATATTGCAAAAAAGCACCATAAAAGAAAAATATCAAGGTAGGAGAAGAGGAAGAGCATTCTTTATTTATTTATTTATTTATTTATTTATTTATTTATTTATTTATTTATTTATTTATTTATTTATTTATTTATTTATTTAATTATTTAATTAATTAATTAATTAATTAATTAATTAATTAATTAATTAATTAATTAATTAAAATATTTATATGCCACCTTCCTCCAGAGGGATTCAAGGTGTCCTACAGTATTAAAAGAACAAAGTTAAAAGCCAAATAATAAACTTTCGCGACATTTTAAAAGCATTAAACAAATATACAAATGAAACACAGAAGGGCAGCAAAGATGGGGCCAGCCTGGCCGCCAGTGGGAGGAGTCTGGGAGCAGCCACAGAGAAGGCCCTCTCCTGTGTCCCCACCAGATGTATCTGTGAAAGAGAGAAAGGCCTCCCCAGATGATCTCCCTCATAGAGGGGGAGACAGTCCTTGAGACATCTTGGACCCAAGCCATTTAGGGCTTCATAGGTTAAAATCAACACTCTGAATTGTGTCCAGAAATGGATTGGCAGCAGGTGCAGCTGCTGTACCAGGGGGGCTCATGTGAACTCTGTCACCGGCCCTAGTTGACAATCTGGGTGCGGCATTTTGGACCTTGTGAAGTTGGACTTTGCTTTCTCAAAGCTTTAGTTTCTAGCAAAGGACAAGAAATAAAAGCAGCAGCAGCAACAACAACAACAATAACAACTCACTGGCCTTGTCAAATGATTTAGGGAGGGATAATGATTCCTTCATGGATTGCTGCCCCTTCATGGATTGCTGCCTTGTCGTGGCGAAGGGGCTTGAGTAACTCAGGGAAGCTATGGACTATGCTGTGCAGGGCCACCCAAGACGGACAAGTCATAGTGGAGAGTTCCAACTAAACGCAATCCACCTGGAGTAGGAAATGGCAATGCCACTCCAGTATCTTTGCCAAGAATGCCCCATGATCAGAAACAAAAGGCTAAAAGACATAATGCTGGAAGATGAGCCCCTCAGGTTGAAAGCTGTCCAACATGCTACTGAGGAAGAGTGGAGGACAAATACAAGTAGCTCCAGAGCTAATGAAGTGGTTGGGCCAAAGCCGAAGGGACGCTTAGTTTTGGACGTGCCTGGAAGTGAAAGGAAAGTCCAATGCTGCAAAGAAAAATATTGCATAGGAACCTGGAATGTAAGATCTGTGAACCTTGATAAGCTGGAGGTGGTCAAACAGGAGATGGCAAGAATAAACATCAACATCCTGGGTATCAGTGAACTAAAATGGACAGGAATGGGTGAATTCAACTCAGATGATTATCATATCTACTATTGTGGGCAAGAATCCCGTAGAAGGAATGGAGTAGCCCTCATAGTCAACAAAAGAATGGGAGAAGCTGTAATGGGATATAATCTCAAAAATGATGTCAATACGAAGCCAAGGCAGACCTTTCAACATCACAATAATCCAGGTTTATGCATCAACCACCATTGCTGAGGAGACTGAAAATGAACAATTTTATGAAGATTTACAACACCTTCTAGAACTGACCCCAAAGAAAGATGTTCTTCTCATTCTAGGGGACTGGAATGCTAGAGTAGGGAGTCAGGAGATAAAAGGAACAACGGGGAAGTTTGGCCTTGGAGTTCAAAATGAAGCAGGGCAAAGGCTAATAGAGTTTTGTCAAGAGAACAAGCTGGTCATCACAAACACTCTTTTCCAACAACACAAGAGGCGACTCTATACATGGAAATCACCAGATGGGCAATATCGAAATCAGATTGATTATATTCTCTGCAGCCAAAGATGGAGAAGCTCTATACAATCAGCAGAAACAAGACCTTGAGCTGACTGCAGCTCTGATCATCACCTTCTCATAGCAAAATTCAAGCTTAAACTGAAGAGAGTAGGAAAAACCACTGGGCTACTCAGGTATAATCTAAACCAAATACCTTATGAATACACAGTGGAAGTGAAGAACAGATTTAAGGAACTAGATTTGGTGGAGAGAATGCCTGAAGAACTTTGGATAGAGGCTCGTAACATTGTACAGGAGGCAGCATCAAAAACCATCCCAAAGAAAAGGCAAGGCAAGAAAGCAAAGTGGCTGTCCAATGAGGCCTTAGAAATAGCAGAGAGGAGAAGGGAAACAAAATGCAAGGGAGATAGGGAAAGTTACAGAAAACTGAATATAGACTTCCAAAGAATAGCAAGGAGAGACAAGAGGGCCTTCTTAAATGAACAATGCAAAGAAATAGAGGAAAATAGCAGAAAAGGAAAAACCAGAGATCTGTTCAGGAAAATTGGAGATATTAGAGGAACATTTTGTGCAAAGATGGACATGATAAAGGACAAAAATGGAAGGGACCTAACAGAAGCAGAAGACATCAAGAAGAGGTGGCAAGAATACACAGAGGAATTATATCAGAAAGATATGGATATCCCAGACAACCCAGACAATTTAGTTGCTGACCTTGAGCCAGACATCCTGGAGAGTGAAGTCAAGTGGGCCTTAGAAAGCCTGGCTAACAACAAGGCCAGTGGAGGTGATAGCATTCCAGTTGAACTATTTAAAATCTTAAAAGATGATGCTGTTAAGGTGCTACATTCAATATGCCAGCAAGTTTGGAAAACTCAACAGTGGCCAGAGATTGGAAAAGATCAGTCTACATCCCAATCCCAAAGAAAGGCAGTGCCAAAGAATGCTCCAACTACTGCACAATTGCACTCATTTCACACACTAGCAAGGTTATGCTCAAAATAGTACAGGGCAGGCTTCAGTAGAATGTGGACCGAGAACTCCCAGAAGTAAAAGCTGGATTCCGAAGGGGCAGAGGAACTAGAGACCAAATTGCTAACATGCACTGGATTATGGAGAAAGCCAGAGAGTTCCAGAAAAATATCTACTTCTGCTTCATTGACTACGCAAAAGGCTTTGACTGTGTGGACCACAGCAAACTATGGAAAGTCCTTAAAGAAATGGGAGTGCCTGACCACCTTATCTACAGTATCTCCTGAGAAACCTATATGTGGGACAGGAAGCAACAGTTAGAACTGGATATGGAACAACTGATTGGTTCAAAATTGGGAAAGGAGTACGACAAGGCTGTACATTGTCCCCCGGCTTATTTAACTTATATGCAGAATACATCATGAAAAAGCCTGGACTGGAGGAATCCCAAGCCTTAATTAAGATTGCCGGAAGAAATATTAACAACCTTTGATATGCAGATGATACCACTCTGATGGCAGAAAGTGAAGAGGAACTAAAGGAACTTGTAATGAGGGTGAAAGAGGAGAATGCAAAAAACAGTCTGAAGTTCAACATCAAAAAAACCTAAGATCATGGCCACTGGTCCCATCACCTGCTGGCAAATAGAAAGGGAAGATACAGAGGCAGTGAGAGATTTTACTTTCTTGGGCTCCATGATCACTGCAGATGGCGACAGCAGCCACCAAGACATCTGCTTCTTGGGAGGAAAGCGATGACAAACCTTGACAGCATCTTAAAAAGCAGAGACATCACCTTGCCAACAAAAGTCCAAATAGTCAAAGCTATGGTGTTTCCTGTAGTGATGTATGGAGGTGAGAGCTGGACCATAAAGAAAGCTGACCGCTGAAGTATTGATGCCTTTGAATTGTGGTGCTGGAGGAGGCTCTTGAGAGTCCCTTGGACTGCAAGGAGAACAAACCTATCAATTCTAAAGGAAATCAACCCTGAGTGCTCACTGGAAGGACAGATCCTGAAGCTGAGACTCTAGTACTTTGGCCATCTCATGAGAAGAGAAGACTCCTTGGAAAAGACCTTGACATTGGGAAAGTGTGAAGGCAGGAGGAGAAGGAGACAACAGAGGATGAGATAGTTGGACAGCATAATCGAAGCAACCAACATGAATTTGACCAAACTCCGGGAGGCAGTGGAAGATAGGAGGGCCTGGCGTGCTCTGGTCCATGGGGTCATGAAGAGTTGGACATGACTAAACAACTAAACGACGACGAATGAAGAGCATTCTTTTGTTTCTAGCAGAAAGAAAGCTTCTAAAAGAGTTTAGTGGAAACTTGTGGGTAGTTTGCTTTTGCTTATATTTCTCCTTACATAATCCTTGCCAGTACCAGACTCCACTTCTTTCCTGATTTCTTCCCAAGTCAATAGATGTTGTTTATTTACATGTTTCAGTGCCGTTCCTTTTGAGTATTTTCCCGCATTGATCACAACATGCAAGGTTGAATTCTAACAGCTCTGTGGCCTTTCAGCAGCTTTCTGTGCTTTTTTGATCTCCGTCCAAGGCTTATTTTATTTTGAAACGGGCTTTCTCTTTCTTTTTGGGTGATGGTAGTGGTGGAACCTAGCGCTACCGCCTTTCCTACGCAGAGCTCATTTCCATATCAGAAACTCTCCGTCTGGAAACAACTCTTTCTTAGTTTCAAAAATAAGGGGTTGGAGTGAAATGGTAGTGCCTGTGCTGAAGCAAGGAAGCAATTGATAAGGAGTTTTTTTCTCCCTTGGGAAGCCTAGAGAAGTAATTTTCAGCATCTCTGGCTTTTGCACAACAGCATACATGCCAATATTGGGAAGCCCCTTCTGAGGTGAACCATCACTGTCTGTGCTTATTTGATGCCTGTCCGGACAAGTCCTGGGTTATCTGTGTTCAGGGCCAAACTGTACACGATGCCAGCTTTGTAATTAGAAGGTCATAAAATAGCATATCTCCACAGATGCAATCCTCCAAAGCTTCTGTACTTGGTCATTGTGGGTTTTTCGGGCTCTTAGGCCATGTCCTGAAGGTTGTTCTTCCTAACATTTCGCCAGTCTCTGTGGCCGGCATCTTCAGAGTGCTGTCCTCTGAACAGTGGATTAACCATTAGATCCCGGCCGTGAAAGCCTTCGCGAATACACTTCTGTACTTGCCCAATCCACCCAGGAAAGTGAACCACGGTTTACCTCCCAGTAATCATTCGTGAACAAAGCAAACTAATTGGACCTTGTGAAGCTGTAAAAACCGTGTGGTGTCTTTTGTGGAAACTCCACTTCCAATTGCAAAGCTTCTGTCTGCTAGTGCAGTGTTTTTTTATCAGCAAAAAGTTTAAAAATTTAGATGAATGAATGAATGAATTCTGCATTTCCACTTGGGTTTGGGGTCTAAATTAGGATGGATCGAATCCAAAGAGGTCCGATCTGAGTCAGAGATGAATCCACATGATGGAACTGAGTGCCAAACCAAATTTGATGGGTTCATGCCCAGACTTTGGATTCACCCACCATCACCCTCTTCTACAATATAGGAACAGTAATAATGTCCTGCCTTACAAGGTTATTGACAGGATTGTTGAGAGAATGGAAGGGGATGTACTTTGAGCATAGTCTTGGACTATATGTAATATATCTTGTGTAGTGTTATTCTACAACAGTGTTAGCATTGTTTATTGTGGACTTTAGAGGCAGGATTCAGTGTGGGTAAAAAAAAAGCATAGAGCAATTAATTTGTGAAATACCTCAAAAGCATAACTCATCCCTAAAGAATCGAAGGAGGCACTGAATTCTTGGTTTGAAAAGAGTGCAACAAAGCATAGAGTCAGAATCTGAAGAGGTAGCAACAATGGAGCATATAAATATCTACATGAATTAAGATAAACTATAGCCAGGAGAAGAACAGCCTTCCAGTGGTAACAGCTTATGACAACAAGACACATGAGGTGTTAACCAAGAATAACGGCAAGCACACCATATTGTAAGCTTTTGTGTCCGACTGTGCTTAATGGTTCTGCTGCCAAAGGAAGCAGCAGGATGAGCACAGATTACAAGCAGAATTCGGGTTTGCAGGATAATCTGTAAACAGTGATCTGCGCCCCCCTCCCGGAGGGGAGGACTTAGAAACCAGGAGCACAAATATGGGATGAGCAAATGTTCTGCAACATGTGTCATTTTATTATAAAACACAGATGCTACGTGTTGTGGTTCAACCAAAATGCTTTCTTTTGTTTGTTTGTTTTAAAGGACATTTCAGGCTGACGATCTAATTGTTAGGGGCTGGATATACAGTAAATATTCAGGATTTTTTTAAAAAAATTGCTAGGTTCCATTTCAACATAAATGTCTACAGCCGGCTGAAAATATTTGAATGCCTGTTGGAAGAAAAAAATGAGCTCGCCCGTGTGATGCTTATGTGGGTCACAGGTACAGGTTGTGTGTGCCTGTGCCTGTGTCTGTGTGTGATGTGCCATCAGTTCTGGACTGACTTCCAGTGACCCTCATTAGTGACCTTAAGGGAAATGTTTCAGGAGTGTTTTTCCCAGTGCCATCTCCTCTCCAGTGAGTTTCCATTGCTAAGGAGAGATTTGAATCCAGGTTTTCCTGAGTTTTAGTCCATGACTCTTTCCCTTATATCACACTGGCTATCAAAAAAGCATCACAAAAAGCATGTCATGGGTCAGAATGCATCTATCACTGGCAGACTGCATGCAGAAGGTTCCTGGTTTCTGCGAGAGGTCCTTGCCTGAACACTTGGAGAGCCTGTATTGAAAGGTTGGTGACTCCAATGTGGTGGAAGGGTGGAGGTGAATCCACTCAGAGGTTTAGGATGACATTTAACGGAGCTACACAAGGTGCTGAACCTAGTTTGGGGATCAGTTCAGCAGCTGGAGGGGCTCTCGTAAAGTTTAGAATAAAAGTTAGAATGGGTTCATTGCCCTGCTCACAACTGGCCACTGTCCAACCAATGTTGACAAGACTCAGTCAATTTAGTCTGCTTCCTCTGTTTTGCTAAAATTTAGGAGAATTCAATGATCAGGGGTGCTTACAATAGAAAAGAGAAATGTTAAAGTATTTCCTCCAAATTTTTGCAAGATCTGTTTAGTAAAATATCTAATTTCTGAAATGGATTAACAGTGGATGATGCTCCGCTCCAGATGGCTCAGACTGAGGCGTCACCCTACTGAAAACAAACAAACAAACAAACAAACACAAAAAGCCATTTTGTTTAACCCAATTTGTGTTTCACTTTAAAATTTTGCCCGCACACAAAGCAGTGTGGCCATGTGTGGAAACTCACATACGAGGAACTGGCTAAGCATCAGGAAAACAATCACGTCCCAGAATTTGTTACAGCAGTGTCGTTGCCATGTGTGGTCAAATCCCTTTTGGCTTATGGCAATTCTATGAATACGTCATCTCCAATAGGTCCCACCATTAGTAGCCCTGCTCAGGTCTTGTAAATTTAAGGCTGTGGCTTTATTTACTGAGGGATAGAAATAGATGTACCTAACGAAATAGATTGGAAGGGTTTGAAGAGACCAATCTGTGTGATAGATTGTGGCCAAAATGGATGCCCCATGTGCTAAACAAAGCAGACACGTTAATACCTTCGAGGTCACAAGCAGTTTTAAAAAGCAAGGCGGATGGAAGAGTGTGGAGAACCAGCAGAATTTTCTGTTTTGGTGGTGTTTTCTTCATGGGAACTCACTCCTTAGGTGTGTCAAAAAAAAAAAGCAGGATGAAGTCCCTCAACTTGACTTTGCATGTCTGTAGTACAACAGTGTTCCAAAATATACAACACTGGCATGGCACCTGTTGAGAAAGACCCGCCAGATACCATGCAGCTACTGTTTTGAACCTTGGAAACCATTTTACTTTATTGATTGTCACTTCTCAAGATGAAGAATGAAAAGACATCTTGGTAGAGACTAGCTCTAGCAGAAAAGAACGGGAAAGCAGCAGCTGCTAAGTGAAGTTCAATGTTGTGTGAGCAGCCTTCCCCAGGTGGAATGAATGAATTTCCACTTCTCTCCTTCCTCCTCCAGCCTCCACACCTTTCCTCAGTTTCTTTTTTTTGGGGGGGTTGCATCCCTAATATCCAAACTTTGAGGATTGGAAGGGGACAGAAAGCCGTAGGATAGGAGGTGAATTCTGCTGTGGTGACCTCTGGTGTGGGAAGCCATTCCTTCAGCAGGTGGAGTAAATTGGATGCTATGGAGATTCAGTTCCACATGAATAATACATTTATTCACAAATCCTGCTTTTCAGCAGAATGGTCAGCTATTTTGGCAATTACATCACCAGGGTATGAGGGCTGTTAACCTCCTCCTGACACCAGCTTAATTAAAAGAAGAAGAAAAGGTACACAATCTATTTACCATCACTTGTGCACAAGGTTATGAGGCAGAAGAAAGTCCATCACACCGATCACAGTGTCCTGATTGATCAAATCTGATCCCGTGCCTAAGAACTGGCCTCATAAAGAAGGCTACAGAGAGAAGTGCCAGGCAAACAGTTTTTAACTACCCTGCTGACGGGCAGAACATCATTACAAGTTGTGTATGCAGGAGAAAAGTCTCACCTTAATCACTGGGATGAGTTCCTAAGTGTCTGTGTGGGGAAGATGGAGGAGGAGGAGGAGGAGGGTAGAATGCCTGGCCAGCCCATTTGCTCTTCTGGTCAGGCCCTAGGGGGAAAGGAAGGGTGGCTGGCAGCTAATGTGAATATGTTCTGTCAGAGAATCCACCATACATATATAACACTCCTAGATAGTCCACCCTCAGACAACAGCTGGTCCCAGGCCTGCTGAGTTAAAACAAGCTGCTGTTTGATGGGTCTTTAAAACCATGTCCTAGGATTTCACCTTGATGTCACCTATGATCAATATAGTTTGCTAGCTGTGGGAAATAATAAAAGGGATCACGCAAAAGAAATTAAATTTCAAACCTGAGATAGCACTACTAAATATTATGCCAGAAATTACTGACAAGAAAATCAAATATTGTTTGATGTACTGTACATATTTATAGCAGCTAGGTTAGTCTGGGCCCAAAAATGGAAAAGTGAAGACATACCTACAATGGAGGAGTTCCTGAAGACATTACAGAACTAGATACACTCTCAGAAGCACTACGAGAACAACCAAGGGACTATGCAAAACGAAGTTGGAACTTAATACAGTATATGTTTGGGCCCAGGGACAGACTAAAGGATAGGGCAAATTGATTGATGTGTTTTTTTTTCCCTTCAGTGCTCTCTGGAAACTTGGGAAATTTGGGACTCAATGAGGTCTGAATCTCTGTCCTCAAAGGGGGAGGGGGGATTTTTTCTCATTTCTTTCTCTTTTTTCTGTTTTATCTTATATTGCACATTTGTTTGTAGCTGATAGATTTATATGTTCAAATTAAATAAAAATGATATTGGGGGGAAAATAGTTTTCCAGGTGACAGTCGTGACTCAGAGCAGTGCCAGCGGTATAGGTTTTGGAATAGGCAGATGCCTCTTGGGCCAGGACAGTTGCTCCGTACAGGCAGAACCCCTTTGTGATGGCTTATCTCAGGGATATTCTGCCAGAGCAATTGGGATACTAGGTAAAGTCAGCCAGTGGACGAACGAAAACATGTGAAGGCGAATGGGCAGGATGAGGGAGGAGCTGGGCGACATCCGATTCGACCTCCTCTAGCTCAGGGCTACCACATGCCAGCACAAAGTTAACCCAGAGTGAGGGTTGTCCCAAGTAATTTCTCACCTCCGTAGTTTGGGATGGGTTTGGATTTAGCTGAGCTTTAGCTATCAGCTCAACAGGTGCTTAGCCATCCTAACTAGTAAGGATTGCACCTTCAGATTTTATAAACTAGTCTACTAATTTTCTCACCGGAATCAATACTCAACAGGCAGTTTGTATTCCTTTTCAGGGTACAACTCAGACAATATTTCCTTACAAACAGAACTTAGACATAACTTGTTTTGTGCTGTCACTTACACTATAGCGATCTTAATAGGGTGTTGTGATTGCACAACAGCCCATGTTATTACAGTTATTACAGTCTTCAGTGGACCTGGCTCAGAGCTGGCTCTTGCAAAAGGCATATCCTCTAGAGATGGGCACAAACTGGAAAAATGATGAGTCAGGGTGGTTTGTGATCCATGGTTACCACAAACCACCCAGAAACCCCAAAACAAACCGGTTTGTGGTTCATTTTTTTTCTGGGGGAGGGGAACCTACAAAAGTTTTGCCTGGGAGAGGGGGAACCTTCAAAAGTTTGGCCAGCTGTCTAAAGGTAGTGGTGGTGGTGGTGGTGGTGAAGGACAGGGAGGCAGCAGGACCATGTAGGGAGGCCATGGGGGCAGCGGGAAGGGGACGGGGCATCTGTGTTGCCAAAAACGAATCGCCTAGTGGAAAAAAAGTGTGGCACTTCAACTCATTTCAGCAAAATGGGATCCCCAAACCAAAGTAAGAACTGAACCACAAACCAACTTGTGTTTTTTTCAGTTCATGCCCATCTCTAATATTCTCTATAAAGGAACTGCAATAGATGGACGAAACTCAATCTCCAGGTAAAGAACGACTGATGGAAGAGCTTATGCAGAAACAAATGACTGAACTTGCGTATTGTAGTGTTTCTAATGTGCCAGTCCCAGAGTATCAATCTACTTGTATTCAAACAAAGGAAATAAAGGTTGGTGGCTTCTCATAATGCTAAGGAAGCCCTCTCATACTATGGTTTGGTTATTCTAAGATCTTTTTTTTTAAACCCAGATACACAAAACCAGTAGCTGCTACTCATTAGGGTAAAAGACTTAAGAGCTTTGGGACCTTTTAAGGACAAAGGTAGGGTAAAATATTTTAAATAAATAAAGAACATAAGTAACACTCATAATCTGATTGACTTAAATCGGTCTCAAGAGGCTGCACCTTCTTGTAGCCAGTGAGTGCTCCTGGGATTGAATTTCAACAACACGGCTTCTATCCTTGATATTCAGGATACCCAGCACATTCTCTCTGAAATGTCCAAGATGTTCAACCAGAGGAGAAAGCTTTATTGAACTTATTCTGATCATGGCCATCTATTGTTCAAAAAGAGATTTTCAAAAGATTAGATTACCGAAAAATTATTTAGAGCACAAACACTTTTGTGTTGTGGATTATTATTTATTATTATTATTATTTATTTTATTTATATCCCGCCTATCTGGTCGGGTGAGGACCACTCTAGGCAGCTAACAATCATAAAATGATACAATAAAATGTAAATAGTCAATTCTAAGTGATAAAAGCACTACATTATGTTACACAATACACAAAACAAAAAACAGTAAGAGAGGAAAGAAGGGCATCAGGAGTTATGTGATGGGAAGGCCTGCCGAAACATCCATGTCTTTAATTGCTTCTTAAAGGTACCCAGCGAGGGAGCCCCGTGAATCTCAGGAGGTAGATTGTTCCAGAAGCGAGGAGCCACCGCCGAGAAGGCCCGATTTCGTGTCTTTTCCTTCCGGTCCTCCCTTGGCATTAGGCTCCTCAGCCTCACCTCCTGGCTCGCACGAGTGACATGGGTAGATCTTGGTGGGAGTAGGCGTTCCGCCAAGTATCGATGGATTTAAATCCTAATGGATTTAAATCCATTAGGATGACCTAATGGATTTAAATGTGAGATCTGATCATCATAAGCAGCTGATTGCAGCCCAAACAGGAAGTAATAACCAAGAGACCTGTCAGTCAAAAGAAGGACCAGTGACTGCAGGTTGTATAAAAGTGAGAGAGCAGAGGTAATTACAGGGGAGGTAAATCCTTTGGTACCTCATAAAGGTCTGGATCAATTTGAGGGGGATTACACTGTACCATCTAAGGATACAATAAAGGGTTTACCAAATAAGATAACCTAGGTTGACATGAGGTGTTTGGAAGAGGAGCAGTTTGGAAGTGTTCTGGTGCTAATGAATCTAGAAATTTCACAAAATGTTCTTTATTTACTGAAGTCTAATGTTTCTAAACTGAGTCGTTTTAAAAATGAACTTGTTTTTCTTGATTCAGGAGCAGAAAATGGGCATAATAGATTTCACTTGGCACTAACTGGGGATCAGTTACCAGCCTTTCCATCTCCACATCATTCTGAGTATGGTGAGAGTACAAGTTCATCACCAAACAATGACCTGCATTAACCCATAACACCAATTAAAATGGTATTCTGGAATAGAGCTGGTAGGAATGCTTGCTATCATGGGGGTGGTTTTATTGAATTTGTATCCAGTTTTGATTTGCTTGCCCTCCAAGAATCATGACTTACAACTAGAGATAGGAATGTATTGCTGGGGTATAAAACTTGGTTTTATTCAGCTTGAAAATTAAAGATAATGGAAGAGCAATAGGAGATTTGCTAACTGCAGTTAAAGAAGATTGAGGATACGAGAAGAAGGAAGAGTTGGTGTCAAATATTAACAATCCTCAAAAAAATTTAGTAGTTAAATGTCATACCCCAAATTCAGTCCTAATTTTTGTTAGTATTTACATTCCTCCAGCAAATTCACAGCATTACTCCGTTGATGTCTGGTCACTTCTGGAACAATTGATGGAGGGTTATGTATAGGATTATGACGGGTGATTTTAATGCCCTAATCATCTCCCACAAAATTTGCAGAGTTGTGGGGACTTCAGGATGAACTTCAAAAGATGTTCTGTTGGATTTCTAGTGATAAGAAAGTAAATAAAACTGGGCAAAAATTGCTGGGATTGTTGTTTACATTTGGATTACAAATTCTGGATCCAGGTGTTTGCAGGTTGTGAGGGAACAGCTTGTTTACCCACAGGTTACTCCGAGGGGATCCTTCAGTCACACTGCCTGCTTGGTCTGGCTGGGTTAGATCCAGGAAGCCAGTGCACTAACGGTTGGGAAAAGCCTCCCGAGGGCCTGTACCTTCCCTAGCACACTCTGAGTCTCCTGCTCCTGGGTGCTCGAGGAACCTACACACCCAAGCAGATGGTGGCTTCTGGTTGCAAACCAACCCTGCACAGAACTTAAAGTAACCCCAAATACGTCAAAATCTCCAAGCATCCTCAGACACAGGAAATAGCGCCTTCAGCCCCTTTCATCTGTTGAAACAAACCACAGCTTGGGTTAAATTTTATTAAAAGCAAAACTAACAAGGCATAAGACAAAAATTCCAATAATTTGGCAGTGATCACAAAATCCATCATTTGGTAGCATAACAGAGCTCAAGGCATAATGAGGCTATTCCCCCCCCAAAAATGAAGAAAAGCTAAGTCTCTGAACTATACTTACAAGCATGTACAGAGTTCTTCTTAGCAGGTAGCATGAGCATCCTAAGGCAAAGTGGTGATCCAAGATGAAGGACGAAAGCTGCAGGCTTAAAGGATGAAACTAAGCTAACTAACCATCTTTCTTAAATCCCATCATCCCACAGTTCACTGTTGTAAGAGTCCACCAATCAGTGGGCAGCTTTTAATTGGTTTCAGTTATACCAGCCAAGGCCAATTAACCACATTCCAGGTGCAACAGCTACTCCTCACAAAACTCTATTCTCCCACCCATTCCAAGGTCAGGATGCACTTTCCAACTTGCTTATCTCAGGATGGTGTGTCAGTGTTGCACTTCTCCCACAACATTCATGCCTAGGCCAGGCAGCAAGAACATTTTGCAGATTTTCCCAATTTGATGTCAACCCTTTGACCACCTTACAGTGGTTACCAACCTGGGATCAACTCCAGAAGCCTTAATTCCTTTACCCACACTCCAGGTACTATTATTAAATACATTTGCATGTCAAGTCATAAAAGGCAATTTTTCTCTGGCATCTCAGCAAACAGTGATGATCACCAACCTACAGTATATTCACACAGATAACTCTTGAATCTGACTGAAGAAAAGCAGCACAGATAGACAAGCAAGTGCTATAACATCTGGATTTAAGATAGCAGCAAGTAGATGTGATGAATCTCAATTTCTTTTTGCACTTGGATGTGGGTTGTGCCCTAGGAAATATAATATGTTCTCCTGAGGCAAACATTAATCATGTCTTGGGTGCATAACAGACGACTTGCTTCAAAGTTAAACCTTTATTATTATCTTGGATTACGAGAGCAGTATAAGTGGCTTTTAGACATTAAAAAATAGAACAGGTGGGATTGAATAATTATTTGGGCATAGTTTTTTCATCTACTGGGTAATGGTCTCCTCAGATAAAGAGGAGTTAAATGAAAGTATTTGTTTATGTTCATACCTTGAATAAACTACTGTATTATATGTATTCTGGCTGGCTCCAACCCGTTACAAAGGTATATAAGGCAAAGGTGTTGCCTATGTTAATCTTTGGCACAGAAATCTGGGAAATTGCCAATAATAATAGAATTGAAAGGACACAGAATCATTTTTTATGTTTGATCTTGGGAGTGTCAAGAACCTCTCCAACCCAAGTGATTAGAGCAGAGTTGGAAATGGCTTCTTTGCTAGATTTTTGCCTGCTTAGGATATTTAATTATTGGAACAAGCTAGTTCAAGTGAGTGATGTCACGCTTCCCAAGTTATGTTTAAATGGACAGGTGATTAAAACATCAGGAAAACCAGGTCTTACACATGTGGGGCAGCTGAAGTGCAAGACCTTGCCCACTATTTACTGTTTTGCTGCTCTATATGCCAGCCTTAGAGAACATTATTTAGCCCCATTCCTTCACAGTATGAGAGAGTGGGAGGATGAGAACAAACACAGCTGGAGGAGTTGTTGTTTTGCAAGGGTCCAATCAACTTGTGAGACAGAGGTTGCCATCTGTGCAGTTAAAGCAGCTTCTCTCAGGAAAGAAAAATGGTCTGTTTAAATGAGCCAAGTAATGCTCTTATCTTTAGTGGAGTTTTACTGGAATGTCAGGAGTTTATATTATTATGACTGCCTAAATTGTATATGTAATAACACTACTACTACTACTACTACTACTACTACTACTACTACTACTACTACTACTACTACTACACTACACCACCACCACCACCACCACCACCACCACCACCACCACCACTACCACTACTACTACTACTACTACTACTACTACTAGTAGTAGTAGTAGTAGTAGTAGTAGTAGTAGTAGAACTGCAGGTTTGGAAGGAACCCTATAGATCACTGAGTCCAGCCCCATCAAGGAGGCCCAGCAGGGAATTGAACCCCCAACCTCTCTAAGCCACCATCTATCCAGCAGTTCTTATATTTTATGATTTTAACTCTTTGTGAGTTGAATGTTTGCTATTTTTGTTATTAATTTGTTTATATTGTATTGGAATTTGAAATGGTCTGAAGACCTCTTAAGTAAAATACCGGTATCTACTAACCTCTACTTTACATAATACAATGGCATAAAACTTTTTAAAAATCCTGTAAAATGTATTAAAATGTCCCATGAAAGTAACATTTTAATGCATTTTACAGGATTTTTAAAACAGTTGTATGCCATTCTATTATCAACCCTAAGTGAAAAGACTTTCCCCCCTCTCCTTTGTTTGTTCAAGGTGGCCACCAAGATTGGCCACTAGAGTGGGTCAGAGAGCAGCTCCCCGTATTTTTCTGTCCTCTTCAGCAAGGGCAATCCAGAATCCTTAAAAGCAAACTTGTTGACCATCATGTAGCTTTACCTTTCCCTGGAAAAATTCTAGTGGGTACCCTTGGATAAAATGTCAAGAAACTCTGTATCGATACTCATAGTTTACTGGAAAAGTGAATTCCTGGTGCACTAATTTCCAGAACAGCTAGCAAACTTCCTTCCTTCCTTCCTTCCTTCCTTCCTTCCTTCCTTCCTTCCTTACTTACTTACTTACTTACTTACTTACTTCCTTACTTACTTACTTACTTACTTACTTACTTACTTACTTACTTACTTACTTACTTACTTATTTGCCACCTTTCCCCTGAAGGTGACTTACAATACAACATTAAAAGCCAGGTAATAGATTAATACAATATTCTAAAAAGTATTAAAGAAACATCATATTAAAACTAATAATAAGAGCAATATTAAAAACACAAGCAAAACACAGAACAAAATGCTCCGTTAAAAAGTGCTCTTGATCAAACAGCCATTTTAAAGAAAGCCTGCCAGAAGAGGAAGGTCTTTGGCTGCTTGCGGAAGGAGAGCAAAAATGGGGCCAGCCTGGCCTCCAGTGGGAGGGAGTTCCACAGTCTGGGAGCAGCAATAGAGAAGGCCCTCTCCGGTGTCCCCAACAAGCGTGCCTATCGAAGTGGTAGGACTGAGAGAAAGTATAAGAAACAGACAGACAGACAGACAGGCAGACAGACAGGCAGACAGACAGACAGACAGACAGACAGACAGACAGACAGATACTGCCCACATATTAAGATTCACTTCGTGCCATCCCAAAGGCAGTCTGCTCACTTGCTCCAATCAATTACTTTAGAACAAAAGCTGCAATGAATTGTTTTAACCTTTTGAAATATATTGCCTGTATTGTTGTCAAACCCTTTGATATTTTCAAAACTAATTTTCTGGCTGCTTTGGTTGCTCACAGTGTGAAGTGCGCCCAGGTAATGAAGTGCTTTTAAGAAATCAATGTCTTTGCTAAAGCCTGCTCATCGTGGATCTGTTAAATAATGCAGGGGCTTCTTGAGATAATAAAGCCAAAGAGACAAAGCCGACGGCTTGGTCTCACTTTTCCGAAATTGAAAAACTAACCCTTTTCCTCAGATCCTTCAACAAAGAAGAATTGAACAGAAAGCTTAGGCTTACATTTTGCTTCCATTATTCAGAATGATGATTACTTTACAAAGGAGCCAGGTGTACAGAGAAAAGGATCTTGGACACACAGGGCTCCTAGCATTTGCAAATAATTGTTTTTGCCAATAAAACTAGCAATCAGGATTGTAATGGACTTTCTGAACATCTCTGGTGTTGTAACATTTTCACATGAGCAGCACAAGACATAGCTGAGTGAGTAGAGGAAAATATTATTCCTTCTCCCCTGACCCTTATGCACTTGCAGGCTCTCTAGGTCTAGAAGGTCTTCCTTTCCTTTCCTTTCCTTTCCTTTCCTTTCCTTTCCTTTCCTTTCCTTTCCTTTCCTTTCCTTTCCTTTCCTTTCCTTCTTTCTGACAATATTGTCCTTAAATTAGAAACAAGCATTCTTGCTTCTGCCCTTTTTGCTCCCATTTTACCTTCGATGTTACCTCTGCTCAGATCCAAAGACCATTTTATGAACAGCCCCTCTTCTTTCCTCTCTTTTGAAAAACAAGCCTGGGACTGAGTGCTGGTGCTACTGGGCTCCTTCCTTTCTCCAGGAGAAAGTAAGGGGATGCAATAATAACAGGAATTCATGTGACAAAGTCCTCTCAAATTCAGCCAGAGAAAAATACGGAACACCATGTTTTTAAAGACTGCATGAAACACCAGGATACATGTTGTTGTTTAGGTGTTAAGTCATGTCCGACTCTTTGTGACCCCATGGACCGGAGCACGCCAGGCCCTCCTGTCTTCCACTGCCTCCCGGAGTTGGGTCAAATTCATGTTGGTCACTTCGATGACACTGTCCAACCATCTCATCCTCTGTCGTCCCCTTCTCCTCTTGCCTTCACACTTTCCTAACATCAGCGTCTTTTCCAGGGAGACTTCTCTTCTCATGAGATGGCCAAAGTACTGGAGCCTCAGCTTCAGGATCTGTCCTTCCAGTGAGCACTTGGGGTTGATTTCCTTCAAAATGAATAGGTTTGTTCTCTTTGCAGTCCAGGGGACTCTCAGGAGAACGGGCATAGCCCATAGCTTCTCTGAATTACTCAAGCCCCTTTGCCACGACAAGGCAGCAATCCATGAAGCGGCCAGAATACATAGCAAAGCATTTTCTGACATTGCCTCACCATGTTATTTTATTTTGAGGTTAGGGTCAACCTGGATGGTTAGAAGAGATGTTCTGGGATTGTCACTGGTTTTCCTCTGACAGTAGGATTTCCTCAAAGATCTAAGCAAGCCTCAGCAACAAGACTTGCAAATTAAGCATGTGCTTACATTCTGATAACCAGTCACAAAACAAAGCACACTTGAATGCAAGACACAAAGGAGAGGAAAAGCACATGCTAGGACAGCCAGACATCTTTCACCACTTAAGGAAGCACTGATTTTAAATACATGCTAAGTGACAAAAGTATTAGTCGATTTTACCTAAAATCATAAGCAGTGAGACATGTGGATGCTCCCACATTTTCACGTGAATAGATATGGATAAAATGGGAACTTACACTTTAACTAACATACATAGCACCCCTCTTATTTTGTGTGGGCAGGCCTAGGCCCATATAAACCTTCATTCAATGATGAGATATGTTCTTTTATGATCTATGGCTAAAGTTTACCTCCACCCTCTCTTCCTCCATATGCAGCCTTGCCTTCTTTCTCAATACTTGGTTGGGAAAATTTAAATTTCATGGATTGCTTTTTAGTGCATTCCACAACAGAAGCCACAATATGGAGAATCAGAAGAATTGATTTTATCTAGGGGGCGAAGATGCACAGTGTATCGGGGCAAATATTTTCCCAGTACAAGGATATGGTTTTTAGCATGCAGGTAGGTTTATTATCATAGAAATTGTGCTATCTTTAAGCTGCAGAAGATTGCTTTTGAGAATAGGCATGAATCTTTCTTACAATGTAGACATTGTGTACAGAATGATGGTGGCTACACACTCAGCATCAGCCAATGAAACAGTGAAACAGAAAGGGCCTGATGCTACTGAATGTGGGGCCCCACACTTCCTTATAGGGCAGTGGTGTCGAACTGTGGCCCTCCAGATGTTCTTGGACTTCAACTCCCAGAAGCCTTCACCACCACCTCTGCTGGCCAGGATTTCTGGGAGTTGAAGGCCAAGAACATCTGGAGGGCCACAGTTCGACACCACTGTTATAGGGCATCGTGGCACTGGTAGAAGTAAAGAACAACTGGAGTTATCACTGTGCAGGGGCATGCGAGTATGCTCAGCTGGTCAGTAGCAGAGCTTTTGCTCCTGCTGACATGGAAGACACCTGAGGTTGCTAGTTCCTTGGACTCCAGCAGGAATCTCAGGGGTCTGCTATTTTTCCTTGGGTACTTGGGTGGGGAGAAAAATCTCAGGGTGGATGGTGCTTGAAGAGAATAAAGTTTAATTTTGGAGAGTGAGAAGGCTTTAAAGCTTGGGTGCATCCATTCTCGACCAGTACCAAGGTTTACTGGCTCAGCACAAAGGTGTTTCAATGTGCGTGTGTAATGCTTCTACGACACCAGCAAGCTCTAAACTAGTGGTTTCCCATCCTTGGGTCCCCAGATGTTCTTGGACTAAAACTCCCAGAAGCCTTCGCTATGCTGGTCAGGATGGCTGGGAGTTGTAGTCCAAGAATATCTGGGTTGGGAAACCACTGCTCTAAGGCCAGGGGCAAGGAGAGGGGGCTAGAGGAGAGCACTGGGCACAAGCACATGGACCTATCCTGGCATTCAGATCACAGCAAGCAGTAGAGCGCCAGCATGTGTGAAAGGCCTTGCTGCAAAAGATGGTGCTGGCCACACATGTGCAGACCTTGGGAGAACGGATTGTGGGATGGTAGTGAGCTTCCCGAACAGCAGCACAGGGCCTGGAAAAACTGGGGTCCAAGCAATGCAGAATTCCTACAAGAACAGCAAAGCAACTGTTGCCACTGCTGGGCACATTTTTGGAAAAGAGTTAGCCACTGAGAAAACTATTTCCCCTGTGTTAGGTGGGTGTATTACTTGCTTAGCTGCCTAATTCTAGGCCCTTTGGCCTGGATTCCTCTTACAGCTGCTTCCAGAATCAGCTGGCCCAGAAGTGGTTCTGGCCCACCTTCAAACCTTGCTTACCCTTCCTCAGTGTCGTGCAAGGAGCCACCCCTCGACATCAAAGGTACATACCTTTGGGGCCCACAAGGGCCCCATCTCTGTGACATCACTGGGGTCTCAGCTATTAGCCCTGAAATCAAAGCATACAGGGTGCTGCTGACTCTAATGGCACTATCCACAGAAGTCCCCTTCAGTAGTCCAGTGGAGTGATGGCGCTCATGGTTGAATCCCCAGGACTTTCTGATTAGCAGGCACTATGACATCATGGGCCAGGCCCCTGAGTCTTCCCTTGGAACTTAGCTGCTGTTCCTAGGATTCGTCTACTATTGCAGTCTATCCCTGCAGGAATAGAAAGCATTCATTGGTAGTTGGGTCTTGAACGGGCAATTAAGAGATATTACCCGTGTCACCCGTGCGAGTCAGGAGGTGAGGCTGAGGAGCCTGACGCCAAGGGAGGCCCGGAAGGAAAAAACAAGAAACTGGGCCTTCTCGGCGGTGGCTCCTCACCTCTGGAACAACCTGCCTCCAGAGATTCACGCGGCTCCCTCGCTGGGTATTTTTAAGAAACAAGTGAAAACATGGATGTTTAGGCAGGCCTTCCCCCCCCCCCCCCAGTTAATCCCTGACCTCTCCCTTGCTTTCTTTATTATGTTTTCCCTTTTCCATCTTATAGAATTTTTAATTGTGTACAAATTCCTTTTTACTTATAGATTGGTTTTGTGTTTTGTGTTTTGTGTTGTAAGCCGCCTAGAGTGGTCAATATGACCAGATAGGCGGGGTATAAATAGAATAAATAAATAAATAAATAAATAAATAAATAAATAAATAAATAAATAAATAAATAAATATTAACTTCACAGAAGTCCCGTTCCTCATTTGTTGTTATGACCAATCCAACTGCCTGCATTTTTAGATTTGTAATTGTGGGGTTCTGGCTATGGGGACTGATGGGGACTGCACTTCCAAGTCTACCACAGCCCTACAGCATCCTGCCCAATGCTGCACCAGCTTCCTCCTCAATTGCTTACAAATTCAGCCTCACTCAGAGCTTTAAGATTATGTTTGCTGGAGGATTCTGGCAATTTAGTCCAGAAGATAAACTTTTCCAAGACCTCCCACCCAGTCCTGAACTATCTTCCTTCACAGTTGCTTACCTGAGGGAAGAAAAAAAAACACACACACACACACACACACACACACACACACACACACACACACACACACACACACACACACACACACACACACACACACACACACACACACTTTCAAATGAGGACATCTAACACGGGGGAAAAGAACTGATCCACCAAATGAACCATGTGCTGAAGAATCCACAGGAATCCAAAAGAAGAACGTACATGTCATAAATATTGACAAAACTATGCATACTTGTGTGTGTAAATGAACATAAAGCATGTAAACAAAAACCTAAAATGCAAAACATATACAGTACTGTATTTTATATTACACTGAAACAGAAGCACAAAAAGAACTTTCTGGAGGTTGCTTTACTATTCTCTCTCTCTCTGTTCATAACATGAAAAATGTAATATCCACCAGTGTTGAAAAACATAATCCTATATAGCTCCAGTCCAGTAAAGAATTGCTAATACTGCTGTACTTTTAGAAACCAGGCAGTAGTTTTTCTCCAAATCAAAAGTATGCCTACACTTTGTTCTTTCCTTTCCAGTTCTGATCTACAAAGGCCCTGCCCAGATTTCACATTTATGAAGTATTTGCTGAGTGTCGGTAGAACCATAATCAAGACTTCAGTCAAATGTACACTCTCCTGAGGTAAGTGAGTCCCCCTGAACATGACAGGATTCATGTTTGAGTAGAAGTACGTGGGAGCCACACTATGCACAAGTCTTTGGCCAATTTCCAGCCTTATGGGATGGGGAGAGGGAGCAACCCATGCGTAGACAGGACAACCCAAATGACATGGAAAGGATAGACAAGCAGAGAGGGACATAGAGGGGGTGTGAGAACCATCCTTCCTGCTGGGAGAGGGGGACACAAGGACATTTCCCAACCTGAGCAAGGGAGGGACAAGGACACAACACTTTTTCAGTCCACATTGAGATCAGTAGCTGGAGATTCTCCAGGAGTTAGTTAGTTAGTTAGTTAGTTAGTTAGTTAGTTAGTTAGTTAGTTAGTTAGTTAGTTAGTTAGTTAGTTTCTTTCTTTCTTTCTTTCTTTCTTTCTTTCTTTTTGGGCAAACGCAAGGGCGAGTAATTTTTATTCTTAGAGCACACACACACACACACACACATTTTAAAGGTGGGAGGGTGAAGAGAAGGACAAGGAGGTCACCATATAAGACCCACACTCTCCTGAATAAAACTCAATTAAGGATGTCACTCTGTACAAAATTGTCTGTAAGCCCCATTAAAAACAATGTCCATCACTCTAACTCAGTTTTTTACAAGTTCCCTATCTGAAGTTGGGGTTTTAGACCATGGGCACAGTTTCTTGAAGAGCGCATGAACTGAGAAAGAACCCCTTGTTTCTCTTGATGAGCTGTATCGAGGAAGATCCAGAGTGAGAACCAAGTCTCACATATTTATTCAAAACCTGATGCTGGTGAAAGCCAGCCTCTTAAAAATATGGACTGTTGTTTTGTTCAGTGGCCAGATAAGTCCATTTCTCATGTCAGTAGTCCAGACACCTTTCAGAACATTATTATCAAGATGTTTGAATAAGCTGAGCCAAAGCTGAGAATGTCTGCTTTTTCAAGGTTCAGCTTCAGGGGCTTGAAATAACACACAACCTTGATGCCACCATTGAGCTGCACATGGGTTTTCTCACAGCATGCCATGACACCAGATCATGATTAGGCCCTACAACAATTCCAGTACAACATTTAACACTTGGCAAGGCATGTTGCTGTTGCTGTTGCTGTTGCTGTTGCTGTTGCTGTTGTTGTTGTTGTTGTTTCTACAGGCACTACTCTAGGTTTGATGGTACCCTGAGCAAGCTGGCTGTGACAATGTCTTCCTTAAATGCATGTTAATCCTCCAGACACTTACTAGTTAGTGGGGTGGAGGCAGTACCACTAAACAGGCCTAGGGCTTCTCTCAGTAAAGGCACAGAATTCGCTGGTCATGCTGGCTAGAGGATTCCGAGATTTGTAATCTAAACAAGTTAATGTTCCCAAGATCTAGTTATAACTAAAAGTTACGAAGCACGGAAGACTACTATTAAAAAAATTTGCAAACCTGCATTAAGTTGTGTCCTCCTGTGTTCACTTGCAAAATGCAGACTTGCTGTGCCCAAAATTTATTATGATATCACATTCTGAGATAAATAAGTGTTTGCCACACTACATTCTACCACAGTCTGGCAGGCTGAGATAAAACAGAAAAGGTCTTCAAATTTTAAACACAAGCATGCAAAATTAAAATGGTGAAACAGCCTGGTTTCTTAGAAGCCAAAAAGATGGGGGGGGGGGGGGGAGAGAGAGAAGGAAGCAGAGGAAGAGAGGAGGTGAATAAACAGTGTTTATGGGTGACTGAGTATGTTTATCTGTCTCTGTAGTAACAGATAAAAATGTTTTAAGGGTCCTAATCAGGCAGGTCCTGATTCACTGCCATATGTTTGCTATCCAGTCTCCTGCGTCTGTCTGAAGTGGAATAATTTTTCAAAATACGGTAATGTCAAGGTTGGTTTTTTTTCATGCCTTTGTTCTTGACTTATTTTTGAGATGTGAATCTCACAGAAACAGATAGTGCCAATGGATACAGGGTGTGTGTGTGTGTGTGTGTGTGTGTGTGTGTGTCAGAGGCAATATATTAAAAGAGGTGTCTCACCATCTGTTCTCCCTGGCCATATGTTGAGGCCACCTTCCCAAGGGAGCTGTCAGACAACTATCAGAGAAGTGCAGAGGGACATCCCTGTAACTTTTGGAAGATGTGGGTGAAGGAGGGAGAACAATTGGTATTAAAGTGGAAACAAGCACAAAAGGGCACTGGTGCCAGGCTGACATTTTCGTGAGGGCATTTCAGCTGAAAGGGTAGCTTGAAAGTAAAAAAAGCTCCATTTTTGTATGGTCTTTTTAATCTCAGGTGTAAGACCTGGAATGGATACACAACACCCCAGAACCTGGAGTCATCAGCTGTCGCAAATGAGAAAAGGGCCATCTCCATGTGCTTTCTGCCAGGCTCCAAGTATCTGAAAAACCCACTGCTTGAGAGTCCACTAAGTGCCTGGTAGTCCTCCTTGCATAACGACTTGGTAGCACAGGGGGAAAGGGAAGGGTGACATACAAGGAGAGACCCTCCTGCATGCCTTCTTCCTTGGCACATCAGGATTGCCAGGTTGCAGGAATCGGCCAGAGAGAAATGCTGCAGGAAGAGAGGAAAAGTCGGGCTTCCTTGCTCTTAAATGGCTGGGTAGGTACCACCTGCTGTTAGGTTCTACAGGCTGAGTGCAAGGACTTACTCCCTGGTCTAACGTTTTAGCCCTGAAATCTCCAGGAACCTGGCAACTATATCAAGCTTTCTGGATGGAGGACCAATTAAACAACCCTTCCCTTCTCCCAGTGATGGGGGAAGGATTGGTCTTGGCTCCATCCCAGGGATGCTGCTCAAACTCTCTGTGCTATCAGCAATCTTAATATATACAGTATATATGCATATCCCTGTGGTCCATTATCCAGCGCCAAGCTGCAGGAAACAAAAACTCCTGTTGCATGAATTTTATTGCCAGCAACCTGCTCTTCTCCATTGCATAAGAGCCTGCCAGGAGGAACTGATGGAGAAGAGCAGGGGAGGCCATCCCAGTCACAAGCCATCCTCAGAGCCAACCTTCCCCTTCCCCCACTTACCTTTGTTATATATTAGCCCAATGAAGAGGGAGCGTGCATACTTTGTGTGCCATGGGGGGGGGCTGGCTGGCTTAATAAAGGTCTCTCCCCATTAAGGATTGTGGAATTTGTTTGGTGCCAACACAGTTGCCACCACTCATGTTGGAAGGTATACCCCCCCCCCCCACATACCTTTTTCCTTGCTATCGCTTTGTGTCTGGAAGTGCCTTTCGGAAATTTGATGGACTTACAGTGGCAAACATAAGGAATAAGACTTGGCTTGATATTTATTGTAAACCACTTTGAACACCATCTGCCATGGAGAAGTGGCCCATAAATTAGTAGTTAGAATATACAGTTGAAAATCAGCATAGTCCTACCTTGCTGCCATTCATTTGGCCTTGCAATATCAATCAGGATAAACGTGCCTGGCTATTAGTGCTGACTGGGGTGGTGGTCTTGGAGTGGTGATCAAGAAAATAATAAGCAAAACTTTGTGTGTGTTTGCTTCACATGCGCAATACAGTACTAAATTTGCATGGTCCTTGTTCCTTAAAAGTGGTATGAAAAGATATATAGGCTTAAATGCTAAGCGCCTTGGTTGCCCAGTACTATACGTAGACTCATATACCATGACTGAAATCCTATAGCTTAGTGTAGTGCACCACAACCGGAGTTGAATCAATGGCACATATAGAGGACCTGACTCAACAAATTCACACTATATACCTAATGGCAGCAAGGCAGGACTATGCTGATTCTCAACTGTAAAATCTAACTAATAGGATTTCCCCTCCATTTCCATATATAGGCCTCTGTGGTGTGGCCAAAATGGCTTAAATGTTGTTTTTCCTATTTCACTCATCTCTAGTGCCATTTCTGTTTCCTGCATTTTTAATTTTTTTAAAAAACGCTTTCTCCCACATCATGATTGCTTCTCTTTTTGACCCTTCTCGTGCATTTCAGGTTCAATGAATCAGACAAAGCTTACATACCTGTTGTGGAATCACTTACTCCGGTTTCAGTCCTGGAGGGATACATTTAATTAAGTATCAACTTAGTCAAAATATAGCCCGGAGCGGTATTATTCTCTCTAAGCCATGTCTAGCTATGTTCTAGCTAAATTCCTCCTCCTCCTCCTCTATTTAAAGCCTGTTTAAAGCAAATTCAAGTGTTTCTTATTTTAGAAAGTGTACTGGCTGTTTTCTGGAAATTATTCTTGCCTGTCTTGATAAGCTTTTCCTGAGAGGTTGAAATGACTTGTTATTAAGCTGTAAAGCTAGATGAGCTTTCAGGGAAAGCATCTTAAACATTCCGAGATATAGTTGAACCCTGGGGACTCGTCAAAGCTACAAATCTTATTTTTTTAAAACCAACTCAGGAACTGCAAATTACTCAATGAAGCATCAGTGACTTTTGTCACTTCCTGATCAAGGTGAAGAGAGAAAGAGTGAGGTGGTAATTAGATTTTTATTTGCACTCAGGGTAAGGTGGTGCTTCTTGTCTTGGCCATTTAAGGGTCCTTCCGATCAAAGCATTACAAATCAGTTCTGCTTAAAGCAGGGGTGGGGTGTCCCAGGACCAGCTTTCTGCTCCTGGTATCACCCTGACATGCCTCAAGCAGTGGATTTTGATCCCTGAAAGGACACACAGAAATAAATCTGTTAGTCTCTAAAGTTCTACAGTATTTTTGCCTTTTCTCTTTCCCCTTTTATTTTTACTAACATGCTGAGAGAGATTAACATGGCTATTCCTTTAGAAACTGTTCCATCTCTTTGGAAACTGCTACACAGACTGCCAAATTTAGTAGAGAAATTATTTCCACTTTTGGAAAACTGGTAATGGAGAGTGTTCCCTAATACTGGGGGCTTCCACTTTTTAAAAGCCCGAGTGATTTGAACGGTGTTTCCACATGTGATTAGTTGCTTCATTCTCCAAAAGGAGAGTGGAGCAGACCACACGTGGCATAAGCAGGCTGTGATGTTTCAGGACAGTAGGAACACCCACCCCTGCAGTCTTTCTCCCTGCAGTCCCAACATTTTTTAATGTAAAAAACAAAAATGAAATGAGCCTCGTGGCACAGTGGTTAAAACGCTGTACTGCAGCTAAAACTGTGCTCATGACCTGGGGTTCAAATCCCAGGTAGCCGGCTCAAGGTTGACTCAGCCTTCCATCCTTCCGAAATCGGTAAAATGAGTACCCAGCTTGCTGGGGGGGCAATGTGTAGCCTGTATAATTAAATTGTAAACCGCCCGGAGAGTGCTTGTAGCGCTATGGGGCGGTATATAAGTCCAATAAATAAATAAATAAATAAACTACAGAGTAGAGCACTAGATCGCCCTATCACTGCAGTGATATGTCAGTTTAGCACTAGATTACCTCTGCATGGATTTAAATAAAGAGAAAAATCAATATGAAACAGAAACAACTCTGATGAAGTACAGCAAACTACCATATTTCCACACTTTGAACAGTCCACTGGCTTTACAAAGAACCATAAAAGGAAAGCCAGGAATTAAAAGGAGGCAGGATCAAAGGAAGTAAGGCTGTGGGCTTTGATGTACAATAGAACCCTATTATCTGCATAATCAGTCTCCACTGATTCACTTACCTTTGGTCAGAAAATATTAAAAATATTAAAAGAAAAAAAATCCAGAAAATAAATATTTTCACGTGTATTACCAGAACTGGCCACTAGAGGAAGCCACGCTATGAAGAATGGTTGCTGAAAGCCTCTCTTCTTGCCAGTTTTCTCCAGGGCAGTGGCAGCTCCTCCTGTCTGCTGGTCTACCCGGAAGGGGCAGCGTCTAGGGCCAGCCAGCTGGCTTTGCATTGAAGTGGGTGTGCTTGCAGGGCTTGAGAGCGATGGCAAGCAACTCAGTATGCAAGTGAATGGTTCTCCTGAGAAGGAGGAGGAGGCCTCCGTGCTCCACCCCCCCCCCTTTTGGGTTTGTGTGGACTGGAGGGAGAGTTAGGGTTCCCGTGGGCCCCTTTGTCCCAAGGGGTTGTCTTCACCTTCTGGATCATTGGTGAGGGCAGGGAGGGTGTTCACAATTTTCTGCGTTTTTCAGCATCTGTTGGAGAGGGGCTTGGAGCCAGTCCCCTGCAGATATGACAGTCCCACTGGAGCTGAAACCCCATCGGTTTGAGGGGCCAGTGTGGACATTGGCACTAAAACCAACCCTTGACCTCCATGTGGACACTCAATCTGAACAGAAGTGGAACATGGGCTCGAACCAAGCTGCAGCAATTCAGAGTGAATTTACAACAATGTGGTTGTTTCAGATATAGAACAAAAGGGGTGCAGAGCAGAAGAACAGAAATATTGTGGCATCTTTAGAAAATATATATTTCAACGAGAGCTTTCGTGGATTACAATCCACTTCCTCAGACAGATGGAAGACAGTATTTAGGCCACATTTTTATATACACGGTGTGCACTTAAAGGCTTGAATAAAAACCACCCATGGGGTGGGCGGGGGAGGCAAGTGAAATTGGAGAAAAAGTGTGATTATTATACACTATTAAAAGTCATAATAAACTGTGTGACAATGGCATTATTTGTCCAGGACATGAACATTCAGAAGATTGGTTACATAAATATTTTAATGTATTTGTAATAGATCAAAGAGCCTGAAAAAACCCACAACAACCATTAGATCCTGGCTGTGAAAGCCTTCGCAAATACATTGTAATAGATCAGTTTATCTGTCAGCTGACCAGATAAGAGGAATTTGTTTATCACATTTTTATCTTCCCTGCACACCAATGTATGTGCCTGATATCCTGCTTTTTATCCCCGGTCCCAGCCTACACAGCAAGTGGCCCAGGATGATAGGCACTGCAATCAAACAGCATCCCGAGGACTCCAGAGTCCTGCTCTGTTTGATCTGCTTTCTAGCCGAAATTGAGGTAAAAGATAAAGGACCACAAGCAAGGAGCACACAGGCCTTTAAGTTACTCACCACCAATAGTGCAGATCTAGTAGCGAAGGGGTTAAACAATGTGACTGACAGACTCTTGACAAATGGCAAATGACAAACTGGTCTTGAAATGGTGGTCTCCTTAACCCTACAGCCTGCCTGGTTGTAGGGTTAGGGAGAGCATCCCCAGAAAACCTTTTGCTCTACACCCTGGACTCTTAAAGAAGAGCCTTGGTTTCACAGCATCTTCAATAACATTAACAATTCCTATGAACTAAAAGCTGTGAAAGCTGCATTGAACAAAAGTGCCCCACTATTTGATGTGGTCCGATCTTGTTTTATGCAAGGTCACAGAACAAACAACACAGGTTGTTTAGGTTAAGGTATGGCAGCTGCTGATAAGAAGCCAGTTGGAAGACAAAGTCTGAGGAGCACTGAGACACTAGCCGCTATGATAAGGGGACTAAGAGCACTTTTAATTTATATGTCTCGGCTTGTAAAGCCATAACAATGTTCTGAAGGACACAACATAGATGACCGGTGAATTTAACTGAGATTTTCTAGGATAGACTGTACTAACCACATATCATGCCCTGGTGAGAACACTTCAGGAAAGCACCACAAAAGTTTGATGACCCCAAAGGGCCAAGCTATTTTCCCCGAAAACATGAGACCATAGAATGTGAGGCTAAGTGGGGACAGAGGGTTACTTCATCCTGAATTTACGGGTGGGTCTTCTCATTGTTATTGTAGCCCCCATCTCTGACCAGATCAAGTAGATAGAAATCTGGGTTGACAACAAGATAAGCATTTCTGCTTCGTCTTGCTTGCAGCTTCATCTGTCTTCACCTCTGATCTTCAATGAACCCAGGCATCTGGGTGATTACGAATCTTTCATCACTTACTGTAGTTTATTTTTTGAACATGGAATTTAGATTTAGATGGATTCTTAAATATTAAGACTAAGGATTTCCATAGAATGTATAGAAGTGCTTGCAGTCTAGATTTCTATCAAATTAAAAAGCCAGGATATAATCAGATGGCTGTAAAGGTGTGTACCTGATCTCACCAGAAAAGGTGCTTTCATAGGAGTGAATGCGTTTGAAGTGACCCTTCCATCTAGGAATCACTCCAGCTTGGCCCCCCCAAAGCAGAAGCCCCACAGCTTTCTCAAAACAGTCCAGCCTGGGCACAGATCTGGGCTGGGCTACAGTGCATTTCCTCAAGCTTCGTGTGATTGCCTGGAAACAGATTGTACCAAAACAGATCCCTCCAAAAGCAGTCCGGATTGGGATCTATTTCCCCATGGGATCATGCCCTCCCTTGAAGGGCTCCCATGAAGATTGGCATTTCCTTCTAACTGGCCATTCTTCACGTGTAGGATGGCGTGGGAAAAGGCTAGACTGTTCTCCTCTACTCCTGGTAAGCATACAATATTAGATGATGACTGAATAAAGCTCTTGGGTTTGAGACATCAGAAGACTTCAAAGGAAATCTGGACTTAAGCCTTGGAGGCCAGTCACCACGCCAAGCAAACCAACTTGAAAATTCTGGAAGACAACAGAAACCCTTGCTGTGATGCGCACAACTTGTTCCTGCTCCTACTCAGGTCTGTTTCTGCCTGGAGGTGAAGGAGGAAAGCACCCGACAACTTCTTACTCTGAGAGCCAAACCATAGATTCCTTGTAACCGGTCATTAGAGGTGAAATTACATTAATGCTCAAAGAACTTTCATGTCTGAAAAATCAGACTTAGAGAGCAAGAACATGCTTCTGGGCTGAATGCCAGTCATAAAAACAAAGCTAGCTAATTTGAAAAAATACACACAATGAATAAAGTACAGTATCAGTTGTGACCATCACACACATTCAGTATTTATGAAATCCTCTCTTCTATATAATAGCAGGTATTCTGTAAAGTATAATTCAGCACTTTGAACTAATATGGGGATGGGGTGTAGCCTGCATAATTAAATTGTAAACCGCCCAGAGCGTGCTTGAAGGGCTATGGGGCGGTATATAAGCAGCACGCTTTGCTTTGCTTTGAGGGAGGAAATCAAACTTGAATTGTCTCTAGAGGCAAAAAAAAAATATTGAAACTTAGGCTATCCTGCTTTGGGAACATCATGAGAAGGGAAGATTCTTTGGAAAAGACAATAATGTTGGGAAAGGTTGAAGACCAAATATAAGGTGAACTGACTCCCTAAAGGAAACCACAGGCTTGAGTTAGCAAGAGCTCAACAGGACTACTGAGGACAGGGTATTTTGGAGATCACCCCATTCATAGAGACACTGTAAGCTGGAGGTGACTTGATGACACATAAAGGCAACAAGTATGATAGCTTCCCAGCTAGCCCTGTGATTGATGCTGATCTCTCTCTCTGGAAGTTTCTTGGCAATTCTGAAGACAAAATGCTTTCTTGAAAATTTCACCAGCCATTGGTTTGGTCCAGCAAAGCAATTCTTGTGCACCTGTGCTATTATGAAACTACTCAGAGGCTACAGGACTTGCTGGAGAGGAATAAGATCTAAGGTTACCACCTGGTATCATCCTTAAACCGACTGGGCAACCCCCTCCTTCCTTTTTCTATATTTACCAGATACTTAAAAGAAAAGAAAAAAAGCTCCTGGGGCTACATAATGACTCACCAGGCAGCTAGTTTAGCCACAGTGAATTAAAGCCTCATAATAAGTCGGTTGAACTGTGATGACAGCTGCAGCTGGAAAGTGTTATAACATGTGCAAAGAGGCCTGTAAAAATGGGGCAAGAGGAAAAAGGAAGAAAAACACACTTAAGTTTTTCAGAGTCAAATCAGGTTAAAATGTCAACAGTGTGAAAGAACGGGGAAGGAATGAGGCTGAGCGGTTGCTGCTCTTCCTTGAAGGATGGGAAAACAGCTTTTGATTGGGATAAAAAGGAAACAACCCCAAATTTGAATTCAAGTTGGAAGGATTTTATTTGAAAAGGGGAAAAAACACACCTAGAAGCATACTGTAAACTGTGTAGAACTAAAAGAGGGAGATTTTGGACCAATTAATAATACGATAATCATATGCCATCAAGTCAATTCTGATTTATGGTGATCCTTTCCAGGGTTTTTCAAGTACAGATTATGCAGAAGCGGTTTGCCAATCCCTCCTTCTGGAAGAGCTGTGGGACTGCATAGCTTGCCCAAGACTACGCAGGCTGGCACTTCTCCTTGGAGACACCAGTGGGGAATCGAACTCCCAACCTTGGGCTCTGCAAATGTACTCAACTCACTGAGCAATCCAGCCAGATCAGACCAATTACAAATGGTTAAACTGAGAGTTCTTCTGGAATACAGATTAAAAAGGAAAAAAATTACACAAAATGGATAACAGAAGGCCAGAGAATAGTGTTGCAATCAATGACAAATTTAAGAGATTTAAATGATGGGGACAATAGGTTGTAATGGGCATGACTTTAAATGACTCTGTTCGTTGATGTACATCACACTGAGCGATGGGTCAGTGGTCAGGTTCTGATGTTTGAGAGACAGAACAGATGGACTTGTGCAAAATATGATGAGCATGTTACCTGTGGGTTTTAATTCCTACATTTAGGTCTTTTAATGCATGTTGCTGAGATGATGTGTGGTGTTGAGTGGATGGCCTTTGAAGAGTGGCAGGGACTCTTTTCTTCTTCTTGCATTTGGCTGAGAAATGAAGAGGGGTAAGTGTGTCGAATAAAGAATTGGCAACCAAGGAGGTCAGGAAGGTCATCCCGTGGCAATGAAGAATGTAGCTAACACTGGAGATGAATTTTTGAGCAGAGAAGAAGGCTGTATGCAAAAGATCCTAAGAACACTTCTGGTGGTGGAAGGGGGAGGGTAAGGCTGGCCCTACCACAAGACATTGTGAAAATGGCAACAGATCTTGGATATGATCAAATACAGCACATGGTCAATTGTCTCATGCATTTTCATGCATTGTAAAGTTGTTATTATGTGCTGTTAAGTTGGAACCGACTTATGGAGACTCTAACAGGGCTTTCAAGGAAAATGAGATATTTAAGGAGTGGTTTTACCTGTTCCACTCTCCTAGTCAGTTTTCACGGCTGGGTGGGGATTCAAACCCTGTTCTCCAGAGTTCTAGTCTGTCACTCAATCTACTATATAACACTGGGCTAATATAGTCAAGCAGGAAGGTGTCATTTGGGTTTTCTGGGTCAGATGTCAAAGTAGCTGGGGCCAGCTCTTTACCCAGCAGTTGAGATCATTCAGAATGCCTGCAAACACATTAGTTCAATCATTCTTAACACTGCTGGTGACACGGCGGTGCCCTTCGGTGTCTGTTAAATGACAATCATCTTTGAATAAGATTCTGGCAGAGAGAGAGAGAGAGAGAGAGAGAGAGAGAGAGAGAGATGTCATGTTAGCACTTTCCCCATTTCTTGAAATTTCAGTACTGAAGCTAGAAAACATGATGTCATGGGGGGGTCCCTTGTTTTACAGTTACAATTAATGGTTTGATCCTATTGGTGTGTGCAGAAGGTTTTTGTGGTGACTAACTGCAGTTAATTTACAAGGTGCTAGGAGCTAGGACACATCTTGATTGCATAATTGGGTACAATACCAGGCACATGACTGAGGCATGCCCCCACATTTAATCAATTAGCCATGGCAAGTTAGCTGAACACCAATAGGATTCTGTCCAGTGTGTGTATCTGTAATATATTCCAGATGGAATATTTGTTCTCCAGTGAATACCTAACTGTGTTTTGGTGATACTAATGTTCTTCTCACCATCTAGATGACATAAAGCTTTCGTCACATTGGGGGTAGAGATCAGGCATCAATGGCTTCTTATACCAGAAGCATTCAGTTTGGGCACTAAGCCACCACTGCACAAAGAAACAATATTAAGCAAAAATATTATTTTGGAAGAGTTGTTTTAACTAGAGATGGGCATGAACTGGCACAATGGTGGTTCATGGTTCATCAGTGTTTACGAACCACAAACCATACCAATTTTTTTTAAAAAATGAATCGGCTTCTGGTTTGTTTGGTTCGGGCCCATCTCTAAATAAAGGGGGGCTTTCTGCGTGGCTCATCTGCACAGAAAGCCCCCCTTCATGGGTGTTATTATGTGCTGTTGTACTCTCCCTTTATGGACCCCAGTACCTGCCTGTAGATGATTTAAAAGAAGAGACAGAGTAACTGTTACTCTGTGAACCCCAACAATGAACCCCAAAACAGCAAGCCCCAAAACTCCAGATGACCTCTCCCAACAAATACACATAGATGTTAAAAAGCATTGCATAGATGGTTGACCCCTGGGGGACCCCATAACCCATAGGGTTGAAACAGCCTCCTCAAGCTGAACCCTCTGGACCCAGCCATCCAGGGAGGACAGAAACCAGCAGAGTGTCAGGCCTCCAGTCCCGAAACCTGACAGCCTATCCAGGACGCCATCATGGTCAATGGCATCAAAAGCTGCTGAGAGATGACAGTAGAGTTCCAGGCCATACCTTGCTCCGAATGGCATGGAGGGCGCAAATGCGTCCACCCATTCTCTCTGTCCAGTCCTCTCTCCTTGGTCCAGAGCTTTTGCAGGGAGATGCAGGGGAATAGAACCGTTCCCTGGGACTTAACTAGCACTGTTGAGATCTGGCAACCTTTATTTTGCAAACATCTCGTTGTATTCCTTTAACTAAGAGAAATCTCTAGCTTCCCCCTACTTTAGGAAACTTTTAAGTGTCTCTTTCCACTGCTTCTTTTCCACAGTTCTCCCCTCAGCCCCACCTAAGGGACCGTTCTCTTCCCATATTCACCCAGTGGCAGCTTGTGACTCCAGTTTCAGTGGTACTGTCCACTCTGGATTTTAGTCATCCAAGGTGATGAACCCCTTTTCCCTCAAATGGGCTCAGCAGTTTTCACAACTCCTGTAAAGAGCAGACCAGAACCTGGAATGGATTCAAGCAGCTTTGAAACTGGAGTCACCCATCAATTGCCCCTACACTCATTCCAGACTCCCCCTTTGCCCTTCCTTTTCTCCCTCACCCCCTTTTCTTTTTTTTGATGGTCTTTCTCTCTCAGTACCCCCAGGGCATCGTCAGCCTTTCCTTCACGGGCTTTCCATCCCACCCCTAATGCCGCCAATCCTTGTAGGAACCATCTTAGTCCCAGATGCAGATACGTAAGGTACAGTGAGAGAAAAAGTTACATCCGTCAAAATCTTTCTCCCAATATCATTCTACAAACTCTGGAACTTTTTCCCCAACCGAATCTGAGAACAGTGTTTATTAAAAGGAAGGTGGAGGGGGGGGGATGGAGCTTTCAAAGCACCCATCCATTAAACTTTTTCCAAATATTTAGCATGCGCCTTGACGAGATAAGAATTTATTCCTACATGCAACATGGCCCCTTAACTTGAAATCCTTTAAAAAGTCTACTCATTCTGTCAGAAGCAGTGATTTGTTGACTATGAAGAGCACATGCTGTTTAACTTGAGTCTGAGTAACCTTTGGATCTGACTGTTTCCTCCACCAGAAAAGTTGGGCTTAGGGAGGAATGAGGCTCAAAAAAGACCAGCCGCACTGTCGTGTTCAAGGCATTATCAGGAGCTCAACAGGAAGACGAGCCTATTGACTGGACATCCTTATCTGCTTTAGGACAGCTCTTTCGTTTCTAAAGACGTATTACCCCCAAGAGTGGATGCCTCTCCTCCCTGCCCCGGATAAGAAAAGTGACCCTATTAATTGGCCTGTTTGTTTGACTCCTGCAAACACAGTTCTCCATTCACATGGCCGCAAGAGCTAAGTGGTGGTGATAATGAGTAGCTTTTTACTCACTTCCTATCAGGCCTGTGCTTAGAAGGAGAGAAACCAGAAATAGCGTTAACCTCGGGGAAATTCCTAAACAAATCATTAATTCCCTAGAAGGGACTGGTGCAACCAACATGTTGTTAGAAAAACTGAGTACTCTGATGGTTTCACCAAATCAGTTAAGAAATTCAGGAATCTCAAACAAATAGATTCTGTCAGTGCAGATAACTTTATTAACAATAAAATATTGATTTGCAAATCAAGTGGCACAGCTTAAGAAGCATCCAGCAGGACCCTGTTACAAAGGTAGCTAGGCAAAGGCAGCGGGACACATTTAAAGGCTTGTTACAGACTTGTATGGACTTGTTCGGGCTTGTTTGTGCCTTCAGCAATTCTGTAGTTCCTCATTTTTCTGCCAAGATGAGGTTAGCGTCAAATATCTAAAACTGCCATCTTTGTACTTCTCGTCAAGTCTGTTCCTCTTTCTCAAATAACTTTGTCAACTTCAGCAAGAATTGTCTTTCTGGGTGATTCTGCTGACGGTGTCTGCTTTCATGGACCAGTGTTTTAGACTTTGCTCTGGCCTAGGCCCATGGCTTTTGTTATACATTGCAGAATGTTCTAACAACCTCCAGACTGCCTATTACCACTTGGTGAATATATATCCCAGTTTAGCTGCCTGCAAGAGTTTCTGGTAATTCAGTCACACATTGAACCTACAGTTGTTGTTGTTGTTGTTTAGTCATTAAGTCTCTTTGTGACCCCATGGACCAGAGCACGCCAGGCTCTCCTGCCTTCCACTGCCTCCCGGAGTTGGGTCAAATTCATGTTGGCAGCTTGGATGACACTGCCCAACCATCTCATCCTCTGTCATCCCCTTCTCCTCTTGCCTTCACACTTTCCCAACATCAAGGTCTTTTCCAAGGAGTCTTCTCTTCTCATGAGATGGCCAAAGTATTGGAGCCTCAGCTTCAGGATCTGTCTTTCCAGTGAGCACTCAGGATTGATTTCCTTCAGAATGGATAGGTTTGTTCTCCTTGCAGTCCAGGGGACTCTCAAGAGTCTCCTCCAGCACCACAATTCAAAAGCATCAATTCTTCAGCGGTCATCCCTCTTTATGGTAGGTTCAACCTACAGTAGAAACAAGTAAAGAATTCGTTTTGAACTTGCCCATACAACATTACCCTGGCCTGACCAGAGCAGTTTCTGTGCAGTTGACCAGTGGGCATTGCTAGTGGAAAGAGCAGAGTGCTTAAAATGTGGGTGGGCAACCTGCAGCCCATCGGCGATACATCCCTCTCTTGGTTGCTGTCTATGTGGCTTGCCTTGACTCCCTCCCATAATTATCCTCCTTGGATGCATAATGGATTCACCCTTCTCCTCTTTTGCAAAAAAAAAAAAGCTACTATCCCCCTACCTCATAGAAACAAGGCTGGTGTTTATTTTGTGTGTGTGTGTGTGTGTGTGTGTGTGTGTGTGTGTGTGTGTGTGTGTGTGTGCAATGTGTGTAGGCCTGTGTGTATTCTGTTCTTTGCATACCTGTACTGACAGGCAAATTAACTTCAGTGGGTCGTGCCAGCACTAGCTTCCAAGATTGCCCTCCCCCGGCTTTAAATGTAGCAGCTGCAGCATCTGGTTGTTTTTCCGTTGTCGAGAACTAAGTACACAGTTTAGCTGCAGTTGTGTCAAGTGACTGAAATTAGTCAACTGTAGCTTTGTGATTATGCTAAATTAAAGGATAGAAAAAACCAGCAGGCATTTTATTGTGCCCTGGAGCTAATTGCTTCAAAACTCTGAAAAAGAGCAAAGATGGAAGTCTATCATTTGGACGTTTATACAAATTTTTGTGCTTGTATCTGAGCAAAAGCACCTCAGACTGCAAGGAGGTTCCAACACAACTGAACATTTTTTAAAAAAAAATACCTTGTACATTAAAGAAAGATGGAGCATGTGGCCAGCAACCAGAAACTGGAGTTTATAGCCTTCTTCTTAAAACATTATGTGGTGGTGTTAGTGTGCGGGAGCATTCACACATGGGAATGCTCACCCACTGGTACAATCTAGTTACGTGTTACTATCTGGGAATTAGGCCTTGCTGTTGGTAAATACAATAATTTTTGTCGGGTTCCATCAGGTTGCTTCCAGCCTATAATAATTTTAGAACTGCAGAGCTGGAAGGGACTTTACAGATCATTGAGTCCAGCTCCTGCCAGAGAGGCACAGCGGGGAATTGAACTCCCAACCTCTGGCTCCGCAGCCCGAGACCTCAACCACGGAGCAATCTGCTTGTGGCCCCTGAGAAGGTACAATAGCCTCTGTTTAGTCATTTTAAATAAACTCAAGAATCTAATCCAGTTTTTGTCTTACATATTCTAGACACAGATTGAACTGGGAGATAAAATACAGCTTTGTCTGACACCCTGGAATATTGGAAACCATTCTGTTTCTCTATATTCCACCGTAAGAATATACGGCGTAGAGGTTAAACTGCTAAAACTCTGCTCATGACCCAGGTTCAATTCCAGATAGCTGGCTCCAGGTTCACTCAGCCTTCCATCCTTCTGAGGTCTGTAAATTAAGTACCCAGCCTGTTGGGGGGGCAGTGTGTAGCCTGCAGAACTAAACTGTAAACTACCCAGAGAGTACTTTAAGCACTATAGGGCAGTATATTAGCGGCACACTTTGCTTTTTTTAAAAATGCTTCCACGTATTTATATACTTACTGCCAAGAACTTTTAAGGTTTTCTGAAGCCAATCAGAGAAGCTTATTTCTCATAACCTTAGAACTGCAGAGCTGGAAGGGACTCCATGGATCATTTGGTTCAGACCCTGTCGAGGACGCACGGTGGTGAACCAAACTCCCAGGCTCTGGCTCAGCAGCCAGATGCCTAAACTACCGAACTAAAGCTGCGTTAAATTAGAATGACACCACATAGTAATTATTGCAGAATTTTGAATTTCTAGTTAATTTCCTCTAGTTGCACAGCAGAAGTGCAGGGATTCACAGCGCAGAATAGGTTCAAGCTCCCCAGATCATTTAAGCCCCTTTTCTCATCAATTGGCACTTACAGTCTCAATAATTCACTCTGAGACATTAATAGGAGAAAGAATTAAAAGGTTTCATTTACTTGCAGATCAACAGACCAAACAGCATGATGGCTCACAACAACAGGCCTCAACAGAATAACTGCTTCCAACAGACAAAAGAGAGGGAAAGAGGCAGAGCACAGAGGTGGGACTCTCTTTGAATTCAGAGGCAGGGAAGGAAGGATTGGTTAATGCTGGGTAGATTGACAGTCATCCCAGCCCAGAAACTCCATCAGTCCTCTATAAGCATGGCAACCTGAAATGGTAATGCTAAGTGGGTGTTGGGATACACCCTGCCCTATCTCCTCTCTCCACCCAGATATCACCCAGTCTTAGGCCTTCATGTGATAAACGTGAAAGTTCAGAAACAAAGCTATATAAATATACTCTGTTGAATTTTAATAAGGCAAGGATCCCACTCATGGGAGCTATGTAAGGGCATTCAGCCAAATGTGCTACAGATTCTGCTTTCAAGCCTTCACATTCACTATCAGAAGCTCTGAGAGGCTTCTGGGTGGTAGCAAACATGGGACAACAGCCTTCATGCACACATACTCATCCCCAACACTTAATCTAACCTTCTCCATAATGTAACATCTGAATAGAACTATTCTGACCAATGAAGAAGTCCAGCTCATCTCGGGGGGGGGGGCGTGCTCTGGGCTGGGATGGAGGGCATGTCCCCACCCTAGTCATCAGCCGCCTACATTCTAGAACGGATAGGAAGGAAGAAAGGTAGTGCAAATAAACAAGAATAGGTTGTCTAAAAGAGATTTGTCACTTGTGCTTCTGTGTATGATATGTGTGATAGAGTTGAAGCAGTGTGGGATATGTAGTCAGAGAAGAGTAAGATGGAGTTAGACAGGTTCTGTGTGAAGATGACTTGAGAGATATTGGAATGTGTTTTTCTAAGTGCTATGGGAGTATTTTTCTGAAAACCGGTACCACGTGGTTCGAGATAAAGCTGAAGGTCAGATAAAGAGGCCCGTGGAAGACTCAACATTCTGAGCTAATTGTAGAAGAGATAAAACACCTGGATCTTCATTGGAATTAGGGGCAGAGGAAACTGTTACAGCCCCTTGAGGCTAATTGGTTAACGGCCATGAAATGTCAAGAAGAAGGGAGGAGTTAGAGAATGTAGGAAATGGATGATGGGTTATGTGAAAGAAGTTCGATTCCATGATGATGGGAGAGGAAAATAACTTGATGGTTTGAGCATGTGGTTTGAAGGAAAGAGAATGTGAGTAGAGAGAGAGAAGGAGGTGGGGCTAGCCCACCTTAGCCCAGCTTAGTAGTGTTTTTATTTTAATGGGTATTGGTTATTTTACTTAACTGTAATAATCTTTGAGTATGTTCTTTATGCTAAAGCTTGAGCAATATAAACTGATTCTATGAAAAAATAATTATAAAAATTCTTACAAAAGGACTTTTCTCTTGAACAGCAGGGTCTGGCTAAATCCAGGAGGTGGAGAGGGCCCCAAACTTTAAGAGCCCTACCTAACTGAGCTGTTGTGAGTTCTAAGGAATGACAAAGCCCATGTGTCTGTACTTGCAAAGTACTGGGTAAAAGTAAAGTGTTCTTTTAAGGTCTGACTTGTTCATGGGGCTTACGCTACGCACTGCTGAGGTCTTGGGACTTACCTCAGCACAAAGGTGGTAGGTAAGTGGCCTGTCGAACTCTCAGACCGAGTGCTAAACGCTCCTTAGGGAGCCTTGGGCATCACAATAGCTCCCAGTCCTGGAGTTACACATAGGTCTAGTTCTAGTTCTACCTGCTTGACTGCCTGCCTCTCTCACTCTCTCTCTCTCTCTCTCTCTCTCCCAAACATATTTGTAAAGAATGAAAATATATATTTTTAATCACTGTTCAGTTATGAACCTATCTTTATAGGGAGTTAAGCTGTTGTGGCTACCACGACCTCATGTATGCTTACATGGAAGCCAGCCTTTGTGAGAAAGCCCCACTGCACAGAGCAGAACTTCCTTCTGGCTAATCAGCCATGGACTATAATTGCACTCTGCATGAATTAGGTTTTCGTCTGCATTACTGCTACTGGGTGCCTGTTTGCCAGCACGAGAGGGACTGAAACATACGAATTAGAACCGTGAGGCATCAGATTTGTTCTTTAATTAGCCACATTCCCCACCCCCTTCACCTTTCAGTTTTAATTTTGGTAGCAAGAACAAAAGGCCTGGGTTCCCATCTAACAATGTAATTATAAAATCAACTGCAACTTATGGGAACCCCTCCCAGGGTTTTCTACGTAAAAAGTACTCAGAAGTGATTAACCTGCCCTTCCTTCTGGTGTTACTGCAGGACTGTGTTGTTCACTTAAGCCTGCACAGATGGGAGGGCACGTATTCCCATCAGCCATGCGTGATCTTTCTCTCTCTCTCTCTGTGTGTGTGTGTGTGTGTGTGTGTGTGTGTGTGATGGTGGGACTAAGAGAAAAGTTTCTACTGATGATGTTAACATTCGAGCAGACTCAATAAGGGAGATATGCTTGAGAATACAGTGGACCCTCGACTTACAGACGGCTCGATTTACAGACTTTTCAAGTTACAGACTTCTCTGGCTGCAAAATTTAGATTCGACTTGCAGCCAGAGAATCGACTTACAGACAAAAAAAAAACCCAAAATGGAATAAAAATAGAATAAAAACCACTGGTTATGGGATTAATCGGTTTTCAGTGCATTGTAGGTCAATGGAGATTCGACTTACAGACTTTTCGACTTGCAGCCACCATTCCAATACGGATTAATTCCTTAAGTAGAGGGTCCACTGTAGATCGCTTGTGCCCAAGCCATTTAGGCCTTTATTGGTTAAAACCAACAGCTTGAATTCAGGCTGGAAACGGACCAGCAGCTAGTGGTGAGGCTGTAATAGGGAGGGGTTATGGATTCCTTGTAACCAGCCCCAGTTAGCAATGTGGCTGCTGCATTTTGGACCCTCTGGAGTTTCCAGACACTTTCCATTGGCAGCTCCACATAAAGGCGTTACAGTAATCTAGCCAGAATGTAATTAAGGCATGGGTCACTGTGGCCAGATCCAAACTCTCCAGGAATGGGTACAGCTGATGCAATAGTTTTAATTATGCAAAGGGCCTTCTGGCTACCTCTGAAACCTGGGCTCAGAGCACCCTCCAAGCTACACACCTGTGTTTTCAAGGAGAATGTAGCCCCATCCAGCACAAGCTGCATCCCTATTCCCTGAACTGCTTTTCGACTGACCAGGAGAACCTCTGTCTTATCTGGATTAAGTTTCAGTTTATCCACCCTCATCCAGTCCAAGACTGACTCTAGACCTTCACCTAGAGGCAGAACAGCCTCCTCAGATTTAGATGGCAAAGAGAGATAGAGTTGGGTGTCGTCCCCAATCTCCAGGTAACCCTTTCCCAGTCAGTGCTTTCATGTAGCTCTTAAACAGCGTAGGGGACAAACCAGAACCTGGAGGGAACCCTGCAGGCCAGGGTATCAAACAGGATTCTCCCAGCACCACTTTCTGAGTTCCTCCCTCCAGGAAGGACCAGAGCTACTGTAAAAAATGCCTCCAGGTCCCATCCCAGAGAGACAGGTCAGAAGGATACCATGGGTGAAGGTAATGAAAGCAGCTGAGAGGTCCAGCAGAACCAACAAGGACACACTACCCCTGTCCAGTTCCTGATATAGTTGTTCACCAACTCTACCACAGCAGTCTGTGTCCCTTAACCAGGCCTGAAACCAGATTCTTAATTTTATTTATGAAGCAGCAAAGGGCAGCTCAACCCTTCTCTCCTCTGTCAAGATATACTAACATAGATCATTTCAGGATCTAAAGGTCACCTTGAATCTTGCTTCTCTGTCTCCACTGGTGTTAGCTATCAATCCCTATTAGTATATTCACGAAGGCTTTCACGGCCGGGATCTAATGGTTGTTGTGGGTTTTTCGGGCTCTTTGGCCATGTTCTAACGTTTCGCCAGTCTCTGTGGCCGGCATCTTCAGAGGACAGCACTCTGTGCTCTGGTGTAGTTGGCTTTGGGAGTGCCAAACAACCTTCAGAACATGGCGAAAGAGCCCGAAAAACCCACAATGACCATTAAATCCCTATTAGCTTCACATTTTCTGGAAATCTGAGAAGTACACCTGTACTTCCTTGACTGCCAAGCATTGCTCAGTTCCATGCACCAAGCTCCCGGGTTTTGAGTAGCTTCTCATCTCCAGGAATTTTGCAGCTGGACAGGGACCACATCCAGGCTTAGATCCATGTTGTTTATAAAAGCATTGAACAACACAAGGGCCTTGTGTTACTCTGCTTGACACCCCTTTCCAGACAGAGGCATGACCTTTCAGTCTGCTTTAGGGTTTAGAGACCTATTACAGAGTTCCATCTAACTGTCTAGAACAGAGGAACAAAATGTTAGGGTTGCCATATTATTGGGTTGGGCTGATTTTGCCCAGATTTTAAGCACACCACACTGCGCTTGTTCAGCCTGTCAGCTCCCCTGGATTTTAAGCTAGCTAGCTTCCTTCCTTCCTTCTTTCCTGAGTTTCTAGTCATTATACAAAGGAGGTATAAAGCAAACTGTGCCATCACTCTTTGTGCCAGTTGCTTCATGATTAGAAACAAGCCTCTCCTTGCAATTCGCCATAGTGTAAAAGGAACTCAAAGATAGGAGACTAAGGATGAATGGGTAAATGCAAACTATGCAGAGAAAGTGGCTTAACCCCTAACAATGACTGCTGACTGGAGGATTATGGGAGCTGAAGTCCACAAAGGACAATTTCTAAGCTCTGATAGTATGCATTTTGTTGCATTTCCTGTTTTGGTAGCGAGGCAGGACTCAGCAACTCTTAGGGCTCAGTCATTCTGTAAGTCTGGGATTCTGTGGGCTTCAGAAACAGCCATTCTGTATTCTCTTGTACAGGCTTCTGGGAGCTTGAGTGGGAGTTTAGATCAGGGCTGCCCAGAAGGACGAATAGGCAAAAACAAATGGAGATGGGGGAACATAAATTAGTCAGTTTCAACTAGTTGTTGTTGAGGTTTATGGTGGTTGTGAATATTAAACTTCTGGAAGGAGGTTTCAGACCATAAAAAGGACATGGTAATGTCTTTTTCAAAGAGTTTATTCTATGCATTATAGCCTTGGTAGTATGGTATGGCTCTTTGTACTGCTGACCCAGATACATGTCCTGTGAAATTAAATGTGGTCTTACACCTTCTTCACTGTGCACAAGGAACTCATAAACAGTATTCAGACTTATTAGGAAGCAGAGATTGGCAGTCACTTTCATGGACTCTAGCTCCCAGCATCCCCTGCCCAACATGGCCAGAGATTATTCTGTCTGAGAAATTCTGGATGGTATAGCCAAAAATGTATGTTTTCAAACTCTGTTATGAATCTCATTCTTTACTACAGTGTGACCCAAAGCAGAGAACCAAAACAATAGCTAATGGAGGTGAGAATTCTGGAAGGAAATGCCACATTGGACTGATACTTGCTTTTATTACGTGCATACGTTGTGTGTGTTTCTGTGTATAATGCCAATTATGGCCAAAAAAAAGAGAGAGTTAAACTTAGATATCTTCTAGTTATAATAAAATATTTGATCTGTATCTGAGAAGGAAATGACACCTTGTGCTTTCCCTTGATTTCTGAAATTTGTTCTCATTTTCCCCTGCATTTTCCCCTCCTGCAAATCACATAGGTGTGACACTTGTGGGAATATTTCAATCTTGGTACGTGTGTCTCTGTCCAGATACTGCTGAACCCATCAGCTCTAGCAGCATAGGCAGCAATGAGGGATGCTGGGAATTGCAAAATTCAACAATAAGGTGAGGGTGGGTGGGGGCAGAAGTTGCCAACCCTTCATCTAGAAGAGTGCTTCCAGCCTTGGGTCCCCAGACGTTCTTGGACTGTAATTCCCAGAAATCTTGGCCAGCACTGCTAGTGGTGAAGGCTTCAGGGAGTTTTAGACCAAGAACTTCTTTGGACCCAAGGTTGGGAACCATTGATCTAGAACAATAGGATCCCCAGGTAGAAGCCCTGAGTTGGCAAGAAATACAGATACCCATTAAGAGTAAGCACAGAATCCAATATATAGCATGATGGTAGGAAACGGTTGCTTTGTGGCTTTTCTGTCTCCAGCAACTCAACATGTACTTTTCTTCATGCTTGCTAATCACTGAACTAAGCAGGTGCTTGATAAGTGTGTAGGGCTCCAGTGTTGCTCCCTTTTATCATTGCAGTTTTGGTGCCTGGGATTGCCGCCCGGTAACTAAACATAAGCGATTGTTGACTTTTGCACTACAGATGCTTTCTGCTACAGACATGGCAAAGGGATAAGCTCTCTTCCTGCTAAGATAAGGATAAATTAGTGTGGGAACTCCCTATCTGAGGCTGGGAGAACAGAGAAGGCTGTTTTGCTCACATGTCCATCTTTTCAATCTGAGTTTTGAAAAACGTGTTCATGCCAAAGGGATTAATGGCTGTATTTCAATGTGGAATCACTCAGCGCAGTGTTTGCTTTAATGCTATACCAAGCTGAATGGTAATTTTATGCTTGGATCCCATGTACTACAACTTTCCCTGTGCAGGGCTGCCCATGAAGACTGTTCTGAAATTATAGCCTGCATAAAACTGCTATTTCTGGTGTGTGCATTGTTGAACATATTGCACAAGTCTTGCATCAATTTTAATCACTTCTCATTGGTTTCTGGGCACAATTTAGGGTACTTATTCTTATCTATTAAACACTAAAAGGTATGCAGCCAGGATATCTAAATCATCCCCTTTTGTAGGGATCTGCCTGTAACTTGAGGTCTGCTTCAGAGACCTTGTTCTATCAACAGAGGGTAGGTTGATTGAATGTGAAATATGGCGCTTTCTGTGGCAACACCTCACCTGTGGAAATTCAAGGAGGTTAAATGTAGACTTCCTTCATTGCTGTCCGCTTTTAGGTGGGTTGCTAAAACATATCCATCCTGCATGACAGTTGGATGGCTTTAATTAATTATGTTCTCTTTTGTTCTATAGGATGGTTTTGACTCTTGTTCATAATCAGCTTGCTATCATATCACTCCAAAGTTATCAAGCCAGCATTTTAAAATTGCGCTCTTGAGGGGCCATGAAAGGTGGTTCATAGATACATAGGCACCCTGTTTTCCCTAAAATAAGACCTAACCTGAATAAGCCCTAGTATGTATGATTTTTCAGGATACTCTTAATATAAGCCCTACCCCCCAAAAATAAGCCCCAGTTAAGTGAAACCCCATCCTCCATTATTGTGCAGGAACCAAAAGAAAATGACATGACTGTATTTGAATACATATAGATTGCTATGCATGGAAAAAAACAAAACATCCCCTCAAAATAAGCCCTAAAGTGTTTTTTGGAGCAAAAATTAATATAAGAACCTGTCTTATTTTGGGGGAAATATTGCAGTAAGTGGTGTGAAATATAGGATGTTCCAACAAGGAAGGGGTTGTTTATATAAATATAAGCCTAGAAAAATATGAGTAACCACTAAAAATGTGCACTAATCTGCCTCAGTTCCTCTCTTATACTACCTCCCACCAGGTCTTTTGAACAGCTCGGACAATGTATTGATGCTGTGATTCAGTCTGAACTTTTCTAAAGCTGCTCTCGTCACATCTTGCCAGAACAGCGTCTGGTGAGAAGATGAAAAGCCTGCTCAACAAATTAATGCCACGTTAACCCTCATGTAATGTTTTAACAGTCAAGATGAGTGCACTAAATCCAAAAATACTTGTCCTGCTTCACTCCACTCCACTTCTACGGTAGATATGATGGCATAAGTTGCATATATTGATTTTTACTTATTTGCTGATAGGAAAATGTTACAGCTGAGCACCAGCATCTTTAGATGTGGGAATGAGCTGAAGGTCAGAAGACCAGTGTGAAAGGACCAATCTACACATTGCTGGGAGGGGACCAGGAACTTCCAGACTAGACAGAAATATAGTGAGAAGGAATTAGGTCCCATAAGATTGATTCTGACCCCCCTTGCAGGGTTGGTAAGTAGAAGGTACTCAGAAGAAAGGTTCACCACACATTTCTTTAGGGGGCATCCTGTGACTGTGCAGCTTGCCCAAGGCTACACAGGCTGGCTTTTCCTCAGGGAGGGACCATGGGGGGGTGGGCAGTTGATATCCAAAGTAACATAAACATAAAAAAAATCACAAATAATGTTTTTCAAAATAAAGAACAGGTATACACAAATGCAACAATAATAATATAATGGTTGTTGTGGGTTTTTCGGGCTCTTTGGCCGTGTTCTGAAGGTTGCTCTTCCTAACGTTTCGCCAGTCTCTGTGGCCGGCATCTTCAGAGGACTGGAGTAGGAACTCTGAAGACAGAGCATGGACAGAGTTCTGATTCCAGTCCTCTGAAGATGCCGGCCACAGAGACTGGCGAAACGTCAGGAAGAACAACCTTCAGAACACGGCCAAAGAGCCCAAAAAACCCACAAAACCCATTAGATTCCGGCCGTGAAAGCCTTTGTGAATGCAAATCATCTAATAAATGAAAAAAGGTAAGATATAAACTTAAAACGAGCTCTGTATGTACCCCAAATGATTTCTAGCGCATGTGCAGTGTACCCTATAGGTGCAATCCAAGTGTCATGCATTTGTGACACAGCATTGTCTACATCTGTATATCCATAAAAATATGTTTTTTATCTTCTTTTATTAAAAAAAGTCTACAAGTCACTTGAACTTCAGGTGAAGTGAAAATTCAGTGTGTGGGTAGAAACAGAAATGAAGTGAATGAGAAAAACTCCTGTATGTATATACTGTATATATTGAAGATATCTGACTATTATATACAGAAGGTCTGCAGAAGCTCGGGCTGATAAGACAAATCCAGATTTTTAGGCCTCCCTATCTTGACCTCTAGACTAACTGTAACTAAACCATGAAATCACTACAGAAAATTAATCAAGAGATACGATTCTGTCTCCTATGGTCTGAAACAAGGCCAAAGTTTAAAAACTAAAAATTAAAATCAGATGACATGTATTAATAAGTTCACTAGCAAAAGATGTCCGAGTTACTGTCCTACAGCTTCACAAATGGACTTCCTGAGGTAATTAATGTCTACATGTTCTGCTTTTGAATCTGCTCTGACTTCACTTCTTCCCACCCCTGCTCACATTAGGCATGTTGTCTACCGGCTCGAGGTCAAGTATAAAGGGAACGGGGTCCCCAAAATACATTTCTCAGGCCTGATGCATTACACAATCACAGAAGGCCAACTAGCAAGCAGTGATAGCTATCTTTCTGTCCACCACCATTCACACCCCTGTGCTCCCAGTTGTGTGACAGACAGTTGGAAAACTGCAAAAAAGGTGGCAATGTGGAAGAAATGTCTGGCCTTGTTCTTTAAGATGCCACATACAATCATCTTTTTTTTATTTGGGCTCCAAACTGTGTGTGGGCAATGCATTGTGAATATAGATCGACCTCCTTGCTCTACAGAAAGACTCATCAGGCTGCCTCAGGAGTAACAATGACCTATTTAAACTGCATAATTAAAAAGTATGATTATTTTCCCCCTTTTCCTCATTTTTTTAAAAAATTCTGAAATGAACACAAGCTACTTTCTATTTTAATAATGTCTTTAAAAATCCTGGTAGCTGTGAAGATTTCATAGCGGAAGCAGGCGCTTCCAACCCACTGATAGAAGCACCCAGAGGAAAAATAATGTTTTGACCTTCAGAATACATAATGGTTACCCACAAGCTAATAGACGGGTGGTTTCCGAGGTCCTTTCACAGAACGAATTCTGTTTAATTAAAACAGCAGGAAAGGGACCGAAAGGTTTTCCTAAAACACTCTGCTTCTTTGGAAGTACTCTGCAAACAGAGACTTTCCCCACTATGGATTATAAATTAAGGTTACTACATACTGTATATAAATGCCATTCAGGTCTATTGAAAAGAGACAGAAAATAATCCAAAATGTTTTGCCAGGGCCATTCCTAATGAGTGAGACAGCAGAGATGCTGGATGCCATGAAACTAAAAGTTAGTTGTTTGTTTCCTTATTACGATAGTTTTCCTCCTGGGGATGGAGAGAAGTTCGTGGAATATTTCCCCCCTTATATGCCAAAATAACTTGGTCAGCTTTGCATAGGGTGCACCTTTTGACGGGGTGGCAAACATTTGCTTCTCTGCCTCGGGTGGCTAAATGTTTGAGCCATCCACGGCTGTGTGTTGCTCTTTACACGGCATCTAAATCCCAACACCCAAAAGCTAGCATTTTTGACTGCTTCATGAATAGGGAGCAATTTGTGGTTTAAAAAGCGGGGAGAGGGATTATGATATTACAGAGAAGGTGGCATATTGCTAGTAAATGTACAGGAAGGTCTGTTCTTCTGTCATGTTGTATATATGCTGACATGCTGGGAGTTCTAAAAGGTTCGTTCTGCTGCTTGCCATTCCTTTCTGTACATTCCAGAGAACTGTTGACCTACCGTGGATCTGCCCATTCTATACATATCTATTCAAAAATAACACCTACTGAATTCAATACATCTTATGCTCAAGTGTGCACAGATTGCAACCTTTCAGGTCAAATGGCTTCCTTCCTTCCTTCCTTCCTTCCTTCCTTCCTTCCTTCCTTCCTTCCTTCCTTCCTTCCTTCCTTCCTTCCTTCCTTCCTTCTTTCCTTCCTTCCTTCCTTCCTTTTCCTTCCTTCCTTCCTTCCTTCCTTCCTTCCTTCCTTCCTTCCTTCCTTCCTTCCCAATACTACCCAATTAAAAACTTGTGTATGTTATTACGTACTGTCAAGGTGCTTCTAACTCTTGGTGACCCTATGAATGAGCAATCTCCAAAATGCTCTGTCCTCAGCTGCCCTGCTCAGCTCTTGTAGTCTCACACCTGTGGGTCTTTTAGGGAGTCACTCCCTCTCATATTTGTTCTTCCTCTTTTCCTGCTATCTTTCACCTTTCCCAGCATTATTGTCTTTTCCAAAGAATCCTGATTTATGGTGCCCAAAGTAGAACAGCTTCAGTTGCAACATTTTTGTCTCCAGATGATAGTTCAGGCTGGAATTTATATACGACCCACTTGTCTGTCTTTCTGGCAAACCAGGGTATCCACCGAGCTCTCCTTCAACAGCACATTTCAAAGCAATGAATTGTTTTCCTATCAGCTTTTCTAACCCTCCAGTTTTTCACACCCATACATGGTGACAGGAAACAGAAGTGTGGATAATCTTGGTCTTGGTCTCCAATGACACATCCTTACTCTTGATCTTTTCTAGTTCTTCCATTGCTGCCCTGCCTACCTCTAGTAACCTTCTAATTTCTTGGCTGCAGTCTCCATTTGGATCGATGACTGAACCAAGGTATACCAGATCTCTAACTATTTCAGTTTCTTCATTGCCAACATTAAAGTTGTGTATTTTTTCCTGTAGTCATGAGTGATATATATGACTAGTATAGATGGGAATATAATTTTGAAAATGGAAGCTAAGATTGTTTAAAAAGCGATTGAAAAAAATAGTGGCATGACTATAAAGTATATATTGTATTTAAAATGTAGACCTAAATGTCCTTCGTTCTTTACACATGCTTTTAAAAAATGAGCCAAAAACTGGCTCAATGAGCTGAAAAGACAATGCACAATGCTGACCTGGACAGCTCTGTACCAATTTCCTGCTAATCTCAAGCTCCTCCTGTTATTTGTCGTCCAAGTTGCTGAGTATATTAAAAAATAATACAGTATATGTCATGCAAAGAAGCAATGTAGCATTATCTTTGTGGGCAGCAAGTGCAGGACTGCATCTGCGAGGCCAAGCCCGTGGGTGATCATGGAACAAAGGAATTGCCTTTGAGAGAGAACAGTGGATGTCTGAGCCAGCGGAGCCAAATGGCAACGCCCTGAGAGCTCTTTTATTTACTTAGCATGATTTACATAGCATGTTGTGAGAGAGACAGCAAATACTGGAACAGTTTGGTCATAAATAGTTCCAAAGAATCTTGGCAAAACAAAATCAGGTAGGTGCAAGAGACAATGTAGTAAGTTGTCTCCCACAAGCGAACTGTCTGAAATCACAGAATGGAGAGCTCTTGGCATGCCGTTCCTGGATGTCCAGATGTTTCCAAGTAGCTATCAAAAATTCCTGAGATGCTTCCCTTGCTTTTCCTCAAAGCTTCTGAGTCTCAATCTTTCGCTTGGGCAAAGGGGCCTCACATCTGCCAGGCTCTCTTTACCGGATCACACCTCTCACTGGCAGAAGAGGCCCAAGGCTTCCCTGTGGGTGCTGACAGCTGGGCAACTGACTTTTTCATACTCACTGGTTCCCTATGGCTGCCAGATATCCTCTTTGCCTTTGGAAGATGACTCAGCAAGGTGAGGAATGGCATGTTGTGGTCAAGCTTTTGTACTGGCCTGGCGTCTCCTTGAAGTGTTTAAAGAGTTCTGTGGCAAACTTTCCAATTCTTCGGCGGTCAGCCTTCTTTATGGTCCAGCTCTCACTTCCATACATCACGACTGGAAAAACCATAGCTTTGACTATGTGGACTTTTGTCAGCAAGGTGATGTTTCTGCTTTTTAAGATGCTGACTAGGTTTGTCATCACTTTCTTCCCAAGAGGCAGGCATCTTTTAATTTCATGGCTGCTGTCACCATTTGCAGTGATCATGGAGCCTAAGAAAGTAAAATCTGTCACTGCCTCCATATCGTCCCCTTCTATTTGCCAGGAGGTGATGGGGCCAGTGCTCATGATCTTAGTTTTTTTTTATGTTGAGCTTCAGACCGTTTTTTTCACTGTCCTCTTTCACCTTCATTAAGATGTTCTTTAATTCCTCCTCACTTTCTACCATCAGAGTGGTATCATCTGCATATTGGAGGTTGTTGATATTTCTTCCAGCAATCTTAATTCTTGTTTGCGATTCCTCCAGTCCGGCCTTTTGCATGATGTATTCTGCATATAAGTTAAATAAGCAGGGAGACAATATACAGCCTTGTCATACTCCTTTCCCAATTTTGAACCAATCAGTTGTTCCATATCCAGTTATAACTGTTGCTTCCTGTCTCACATATAGATTTCTCAGGAGATGGATAAGGTGGTCAGACACTCCCATTTCTTTAAGAACTTGCCATAGTTTGCTGTGGTCCACACAGTCAAAGGCTTTTGCATAGTCAATGAAGCAGAAGTAGATATTTTTCTGGAGCTCTCTACCTTTCTGGAGCTCTCTAGCTTTCATCCGGCGCATGTTAGCAATTTGGTCTCCTGTTCCTCTGCCCCTTCAAAATCCATCTTGTACTTTTAGGAGTTCTCTGCCCACATGCTGTTGAAGCCTGCCTTGGAGGATATAACCTTGCTAGCATGTGAAATGAGATATTAGGGTTTCTCAAAAGTCAAGAAGGAGGTGCAATGCCAAATGGTTTGAGAGCCACTGTGTTAGCTGTATGCTGTAACTTATAGATATAGGCCACCTCGGCTGCCAGCTCTCTGCATTCTCTTTGAAATTCCCTTGAGATCAGTAACTGGGTATCCTGAGAGACCAAAATGTTCTCACTTTGGCTTTTGAGGCAAAAACTACCATGCCAACTCAGTGAGGTGCAAATAACAATTGGATAGGCGAAGGATGCTATCAGGAACAAAGAAAGGTTTATACATGCAGTGCAGTGCATAAAAGTGGCTAATTCCTCTTTCTTTCGCTATGATCTCTATGTAAAAGAAATATTCTTTTATTTGAATATTCTTTTATTTGAATATTCATTGCCTGTTTTAATAATGCAAATTGCCATCTTCTGCATCTCTTTTCACTTTGCCTGGAGGCGTTTTGCATCTGAGGAAGTGCACAAAGGATTTTTATTTTATTTTCAGTACTTTCCCTGAGAGTTGTAATTTTAATTGTGGTTCTCCAAGGTATAACAAAAACAAAACTGGTGGGGGAACCCATGCTCGTGGCACCTTTAAGACAAACTGATTTAAGGGAGTGTAAGCTTTTGTCGATTTTCCTTGAACACCAGGAAATTGCAATTCTCAGAATTCCTGAGGGGATGGCATGAAATGTAAATTCATTTCAGTCAGGTTTAGTGTGCTTTGATTCAATGGCATGAGGAACTTATGTGCGGTGGCTCACATGGGGAACTGTTCCTCAGGACCCCGGGTCCTTGTGTGCATTTTCTAGGCACATTGGCTGCTTTTGCCTTGCAGCATTGAGGAATACCGGAAATCAAGCAACATCTTATTAATGGGCCCTGTGATCACTTCTGCTCTGCTGTTAAAGCCAATATAGTGTGTTGAATAAATCTATTAAGACAGCCTTTTTCTTGGCTCGGCGCCCAATTAGAAACATGTATATTGCCATTAGCATGCTTTGGTGTCACTGCAGATGGTGACAGCAGCCACAAAATTAAAAGACGTTTGCCTCTTGGGAGGAAAGTGATGACAAACCTTGACAGCATCTTAAAAAGCAGAGACATCACCTTGCCGACAAAGGTCCGCATAGTCAAGGCTATGGTTTTTCCAGTAGCGATGTATGGAAGTGAGAGCTGGACCATAAAGAAGACTGACCGCCTAAGAATTGATGCTTTTGAATTGTGGTGCTGGAGGAGACTTTTGAGAGTTCCCTGGACTACAAGGAGATCAAATCTATCTATTCTGAAGGAAATCAACCCTGAGTACTCACTGGAAGGACAAATCCTGAAGCTGAGTCTCCAATACTTTGGCCATGTGATGAGAAGAGAAGACTCCCTGGAAAAGACCCTGATGTTGGGAAAGTGTGAAGGCAAGAGAAGCAGGGGACGACAGAGGACGAGTCAGCTGGACAGTGTCATCAAAGCTACAAACGTGAATTTGACCCAACTCCGGAAGGCAGTGGAAGACAGGAGGCCCAGCGTGCTCTGGTCCATGGGGTCACGGAGAGTCAGACACAACTTAATGACTAAACAACAACATGCTTTTATGTCATGTTCACATAAACACATATGGGGGGAAAAGCTGGGGATAACACAATGATTTATTCAGGCCACCACGCTTGTTTGGGAGTAAGTCTTACTGAAGTCAACGGGTCCCTTGAGATTAGCTGTGCCCACAATTGCATTATCAGTCCACAAAGGTCTAGGAAGGTAGTTCCCCACCTTGGGTCCCTAGATATTCTTGGACTAAATCTCCCAGAAGCCTTCGCCACCAGCTGTGCCGGCAAGAGTTTCTCAGAGTTGTAGGTCGAGAACATCTGGGGACTCAAGGTTGGGAACCACTAGTCTAGGAGATACATAGAACTGCTTGCTTTCTAGGTTTTTCTTTCACTAGCTAATCCGTTGTTATTATTCTCTGTGTGTTGAATGAGGGAAGGGGAAGATGCCAAGAACAGTCAGTTTCTTGCATCAGAATAAGCAAGATGAAAAAAGCACTGTCATGCTGGCGAAATCACTGGTCCCAGTGTAAGTGCCACAAGGGTCCAGAAGTGACAGACAGTTTACTTGATTTCTAGTGATTTCAAAACATATGGAGCTAACAGATTAACGATGATGTTGTGAGTTTTGGCCCTACCCAGAAGATCACTGCTAAATTTTTATGGCCACTTAAAAAAGGCTTCTTCCAATAATTGTCTACTTCGTCTCACTGCCATTAGTCACTGGCTGAAATCCTGTTGCTTGGCACTGTAAATTGGATTAGAGTAGGCCCATTGCATAAGTGGGGATTCGACTCCTCTATAAGTTCCATTGGTTGGCCTGCTTTACTACACTCAGCAACAGAATTTCAGCCCCTGTGTTTTGATGTTGCCTCTTTATCTGCTAAATCACTTTATTGCCACATCGCCTGTGATTTCTAGTGGCTATGACAGAAAGCCATCTATCATGTTCAGTATAACTTATTGGTATAATGCAGATTTTCCCATCCAGCAGGCTTTTATTTATTTGTGTGTATGCATGTGACTCTTCCATACTATTGCTAATCCTGTTAGTAGCTGTTATATGATCGGATGTTTTGGTCCTGCCACTTTCTTGAATGTTTGCTGCTTCTTCCAGATTTCTTCAGAAGAATATTAGGCTTATCAAAAACGCCAATCTAAACAGCTCATTGTGGGTTTTACTACAGTAAATCGACAGGAACCATCTGAAGGGATCTTCAGATTCAAGTTTCAGAAACATGCAAAACTACAATCTTAATATGTCTTAATGGCCACCTTGGATCTATAATATATGTTTTTGGTTTTATTGTTTTTAAATTTGTAAACCGCCCAGAGTAGACCTTTGGTCTAGATGGGCGGGATAGAAATCCAATAAATAAATAAATAAATAAATAAATAAATAAATAAATAAATAAATAAATAAATATAGTTTTTGACTATTTGGAGCTGATGACTGTGTGGGGGTATATATGTATAGCGGTGTAGGCAGGATGTAAACCTACATTTTCTAAGCAGACTCCCAATTGCAACGCCTTTCCATATCCCGTATAAGCTGTACAAAACGTTGTTTAAGCCTTCTTATTTCTGAGAGAAGGGACGTGGTGATGCTGCCGGTTAAACCACAGAAGCCTCTATGCTGCAAGGTCAGAAGACCTGTAGTTGTAAGATCGAACCCACGCGACGGAGTGAGCTCCTGTCACTTGTCCCGGCTCCCGCCAACCTAGTGGTTCGAAAGCATGTAAAAATGCAAGTAGATAAATAGGGACCACCTCGGTGGGAAGGTCATGCCGTTCTGTGTCTAGTCACGCTGGTCACGTGACCACAGAAGATTATCTTTGGACAAACGCTGGCTCTATGGGTTGGAAATGGAGATGTGCACTGTCCCCTAGAGTCGGACATGACTGGACAAATTGTCAAGGGGAACCTTTACCTTTACCTTTTTATTTCTGAGAGAGAGAAAGGCGCTGTGTAGTACTGAATGCTAGATCTATTCTGTGATATATTACTTCAATATTCATTATCTGTAGCACCAGGATGGGAAAGTCCTGGAAAGACCATGAACTCTGATTAAAAGACAGCACTGTCAGTTTCAAAACCACAGCAAGTTCTAGGTGGTGTGGGCTGACAATGCCCACCAACTAGTGTGCCAGAGAGAACACTCTCACTGGGCACACTAGTTGGTGGGCAGGATAGCAATCCCACGGCCATCTTGGCCAGGCTTCTCTAAACAGTCTCATTCCCAGCCCAGAAAAATGGATGACCGTGCTCTTTTGGCTCACGGGACTCCTGCACGTACACCTTTACTGCCATGTCCTTCCTCTGGGGTGACGGGTCTGGAGGACAGGCCCCTGCCGTGCTTGTCAAGACACTGTCCCAGAAAGCTCACACTGTTGTTGAAGGGGTGAAGGACTTTAGAATACCACTGTTGGTACTGCTGTTTGGGGTGCTATGAACATTGCCGGGTTCTTCCTTCTCTGTGTGACTCCCTCAGTGCTAGCCGGACCTTCTTCACTAGCTACTGCTACATGTGATGGAAATCTGACTGGCACTGCCCTCCTGCTGCTTAACATCCATTGTCTACAGTTTAATTTGAGGGTCCACGAGGGTTGATAGAATGTACTCCTCCTCCTTCCACAAGGAGGTAAGCCTGTAGTGGAGCAGGTCCTTTAGCTTGCTGGCCAGGATCACCACTTCAGGCTGGATAAAAATGTTGTTCTCTCTCTCTATGGAATTCTCTCCGCCACTCAGATTGCCCCTTCATTATGCCCTCCATCATGGCAACCAACCAAGCCCTGGAACATTGGGGTCACCTGGCTAAGGATGGCTCTCTCTCCTCACTAAGGACCTGTGTCACACTGTCAAAGCTTTGGAGGACATGCGCCAGTTGACCCATAATGCCCCACTCTTCTCTGCCCAGAGGAGCAGCCACACCAATGGCAATCTCCGGCACCAAATCATGTTGTGGCCTTTGCTGCCCCAACACTCTTTCAAGGAGGTAGAAAGCGGAGTTTCATCAAGTTCCCACATCCAAGGATTAGGTGGTACACTGGCAGTCCCCATTTTTCTGGCCTTTGCTCCAACAGCTCACAGCCCCTGTGAAAGCACCATGAAAGCGCCCTGCCCCCTTTCTGCCCCACTCAATTATATTATGTATGCATGTGTCTTCCATAGCTTGCAAAGCACCCCAAACTACTACCCCGCAGGTGCCCCCTCAGAGGAGGAGGCGGGGGCAGGGAATCCAGGCCACCTGTGCAACGATTGTAGGCCCAATCCACCAAACCACAACAAAGCACAGTTTGTGCCTATCTCTATTCGGAACGATCCAAAGGTGGTTTTATTCGGTGAATTCCAGATATTTCCGGATCCAAAAGCACATCTCTGCTATAAACACTGACACATTTATTTCAGTGTGGGTTTTTGTGGATCAGAATCCACTTCTTGATCCTTCAATGCTTACACATAAATAAATCTGTTAATCTGTAAAGTGCCACAATTTGTTGCCTTCCCTCCCTCTCTGTCTCTCCCCTGTGTACAATATAGTCAGAATTCTTGCAAAACTCCATGGCAAGATTATTATTCTATTCAATTCACTGCCAGGCTGTCTCACAAAACTGTGCCTGTTTTATGCATCTGAAATTTGACTATTTGATTGCCTCTCTAGATCTTTATCTATGTCAGAATGATACTACATTAGAGGGCAGAAGAGATTTAACCAAGCTCTTTTGGGACAGAATTATATTCATTTTTGCAACTGTCATGCATATGTTTAAGTTTTGGAAATGTCAGTGAAAGAGCACTGGTTTCATTAAAAATCTTTGCCTTAGGCTAATTTATATATCTTGTTTAGATTATACATGTCATAACCTTGGCTCCAGAAATTAGATGAGCATTTATACTTGGGTGTTGCAAAAACTGAGCCATCATTTAAAACTGTTTATAGATCACTTTCTCATTTTGCTCCCTCCCTTGGGGGAATCTGTGATTGACACACACAAAAGATGAGAAGTTTGGGGTGACAGGGCAGCTTGTACTAGAGGCCTAAGCAATGTATCTTTTTGGATGCCTTTAGCATTTTCAGCAATTGTATTTTCAGCAGTGATATTTTAAACAATGATGTTTTCCGCAGCAGTATTTCATAACTTTTTTAAGTAACCCATGAAACGTATTGCCCAAGCTTGGGGTTTGCTGCTATATAGTGCTGCTGATTGCTCTCCTTGGGACAGAAATTAATTTCTCTCATACACAGGACAGAAACACACATTACAGATAATTTGTGCTTAGGAAAGAGAATTCCTTAATTGCAGAAAATGGTGTGAGTGCACAGGATGAGTTTTCCAAAGTCATTTTAATTGGCAAAGGAGCTTGCTTTGTTCGCTGCGATGGCCATAAATTAAGGAACTTTAAATTTTGTTTGATGATTGGTCTTCAAGATTTAACCACAGCATCTCTTCAAAATCTGATTTTTTATTACAGTATTATTATTATTATTATTATTATTATTATTATTATTATTATTATTATTATTATTATTATTATTATTATTATTATTATTATTATTATTATCGTCGTCGTCGTCGTCGTCGTCATATTATTTATTTATTTATTTATTTATTTATTTATTTATTTATTTATTTATTTATTTATTTATTTATTTATTTATTTATTTATTTATTTATTTTGAAAGCACAGAGAACTGCCTTAACCACAGCTCTCTGATGCTAATGTGGCTTGAACTCTTACCATGGACTACCTGTATGTTGTCTGTTTCTGCTCACAAAGTTTATTGGGCTAGTTTGAAGGGCCTGTTAGTGAATTACAGTAGTTAGTTCATTTAGGTGAATTAGTTTACGACTGGGCCCTCTTTCCAGGCCTGGTACATTTCACTGCCTGAGGCAGAGCAACAAATGCCCTTCCTCATCTAGGTCAAGATGCATACCCTTGAAAAACAGCCATGCTTTGGAATCCTAAGGACCTTTTCCCATCTCCAGCGGTAAACATGCACAAAATGAACAGCCATAATGATTAACTAATGTTATGCCAAACAATTTACCTTAAACAAAAGACTGAGACACGAAGGCTTTTCTATTGAAGTTCATTTTATTTACATGAGAACAAAACAAACAGGACACCACTGCAGTTGGTGGGAAGAAAAACCAATTTCACCTTAATTGTGGGTGATTAGGATTTCTTCAAAGAACAAAGGAATTGGTACAGTCTTATAGCTGTCCCCTCAGGGCGAGAGGGGTGGGCCTTTGAGGTCATTAAGTTAGTTAGCAACAATTCATTGGATTAGTGAAAACACATTTTAGACATGCGCAGAACAATTCACTTTCCCTAAATTGGGCCTTTGTCTCAACATTCCATGCTTATCTCAGAAAAGCGTGAGACCTTGAACAGAGAAGAAAAGGCAAGGAGAAAGGGGGGGTCGAGGAGCCTGTTTTTACAAGGCTGGCTAATCTCTTCTGAATACACACACACACACCAAACAACTTGTTTTTCTTTTTCAAGTAAGAACAATCTTTTATGAGGCAATTGCCTTAATTGAATGTCAAACTTTTACTTCTATCAATTATTCCCCCGTTTTTCTTTTTATAATTTCTTTTGACTTATTCACTATTATGAAAATTTTCCCCCCCCAAACCAACCTAAGGTGTCTTTCACTTGGACAGTTTTCATAGGAGCCCCAGGTACAATCGAACTTTACAGGCACCTTCCTGAGGCTTGCAGGGCGTGGTAGATCAGGTGGCTAACTTCACACAGTTTCATCATACCATGTGGTGCTGAACCCAGCCTATTCCACCACATTTAATTCTAGTCCAGCCTCCATTACTAATTACTGTAACACGGAATTCAATCCAAATTCTCTCGGGGTTTTCTCTAGGGTCATAACAAGTTTGAGTTCCAAGGGAGTCCTGACAAATTTTGTACTCTACCTTGTCAAATGCACAGGAGGTAATATTATCAACACAATTGAAGATGGACTTATAGGTTAAGGTCTGCTGTTCCCTGCTTCCCTGCCTTGTCGTTATTACACAGGGGCAGGTGGATCCTGTAGCTTGTAGCACAAGGCTCAAGAAGAGCCCTAACACTATCCTTATTTTGCCATCAACCCGTGGTCTGCCAATAAACAATTGCCTGATATTTCTCCAAGACATTAGAGGGGTGGGCTTTACCTCTGCTTGTAGTGGGAATTCCATTCCTCGTCCTCTGAATCTAGACTGGGCACTGACCAGGGGCTTGCGTTCTTGCACTTCTAACACGTTTCGTGGTGCACCGAAGATGCGTAACGGAGCCATCCCTTGGGAATTGGTCTCTGCCTGCGCCGAGCTATCAGACTGAATTCTCCACGGACAGCTTGCAATTGGCGTTTTTACAGCCTACAAGCTTCAGTCCACAACCCTTCAGGATATCTCACCTTAAGCACATACCACCTCAAAGCCGGGTTTTCGTCAAATTTAGTTATTCTGGCACTCCAATGGTGAGGGCAAAAATGGCAATACAAATAACAGTAAGGCTCAAAAGGATCCAATCCTATCTGGGGGTCTTTAAGTTTCAGATATCACCTGATACTCCGAGTAAACTGCCGGGAGGTGAAAGTATGAGAGTAGAAAGATCACTTTCCTGGGGAAATGACCTAGTCGGAGTCTGACTCTGATCCCGGGCTGATGTTGCTATCTCTGATTTTAATGAGGGGGCACTGCTTGCAATCTCGGTTATGCCAGAACTCTAGACTTGAAGCCAACTTAGTGCTAGTATACAAAGTTCCACGGCCCTTACCTCGTACCTCTTTGCGTACCATCAGTTGGTTACCACAGGCCAACCCTTTGTATTCAGTGTCCCAATAGGAAGTGGTTTGTATTTGTACCTTCCACTCTTCCACCTCCCCTTTTGGTGTTCGACTAATTGAACAGGAAAACCAGGGACAAATTCTACCTGTTATATAGGGAGTTATAGACATTACTCTGACAGCAATTACCCAAATAGTGGTAACCTGGGCAGGACAATGAAATCCGACAATCCTCATTACCACCGAGAACCCCACAAATCTGTAAAAACTCCGTTAAAGATTTTCCTTTCCTCCTCCCAATCAGTGGTCCCCTCGTCCTCCAACACTACTTGATCACCAATTGAATATCTTTTTAAGAAATAGAGTCCCCTAAGACTCCTGTCTATTCTCAAATGTACCTGCCAAGTTTGGACCAGATTATTAACTTTTCTTACTTCTATATACACACTAAAGAAAGGACAATATTTATGCGCTAACCGACTAATGGACATTACATATGTCATTTAAAAATAGTCTTTTAGTCCGTCCTTGGACACAGGCACAACTTTTCACCGTCCCTCAGGGTCGACTGCACGCTTGGCTCTGGTATAGTGAGTCCAACCAACTTCCTCAGGGGTGGAAGGAATGCACTGCTACCTCCAATAGCGTCCGTTGCACTGAAATGCCTCGCTCCCTGTTATCGGAGAAAATAGAGAATAGGGCCAGCAAATACTTTCTTATAAAGGCATCCTTGAACAAATCTAAATTAAGGCTCACTCTCTGTGTATCTCTGTGCATTAACATCCCAAATTTCCATTCTGCACAGGCTTCAAAGGGCGAGAGTCCTGTAATGCTATGCAGCTGCTAGGGGCAAACCCTTCGGTCAGGGCAACTGCGCTTGTTGCATCAACTATTAATTTGCTCTTTCAAAGTCTGGTTCATCCTTTCAGTTTTTACCCCTGTTGCTAACCATTGATTGGATTAACCCATATCTACAAATAATTTGTTCCAATAAGATTTTACAAACTGTCCCTGCCGTTGCCCGAGCCGTAGGGTATGCCTCTACCCAGCCAGTGAGCTGATCAGTTATTATCAAACACTGATTCCAAAGTCCTGACTTTGGCATATCAATAAAATCACATTGCAAATGTTCAAAGGGGTGGATGGCCAGAAGTCGTCCTCCCATTTCTGTTTTTCTCGGGTTATTCTTATTTACTCTCTGGCAAGGAATGCAGTGGGCTAAAATGGTGTTGGCGTGTGACCACACTTTTCTTCCCTGTATATTTTTGCAGAAAGGCTGAGACCAGAGCCTTAACTCCCCAGTGTCCTCCCTCATACAATGCCTTGAGGACTTCCCTGACCACCCCCTCGGGCAGCCATTGTCTTCCATCTCTCAACTTTAGCGTGCCGTTCACCATTGTAGCTCCCTGCTCCTCTGTCAATTCAAGCTCCTTTGTGAATACACCAAAGGGGCAGTGATCTCTTTACTGGTAGGAATAAGGGCTGCTAAGAAGGCGGGATTCAATTCTTTTCCTGCCACCTTTCTTGCCACTTCGTCAGCCAGCCGGTTTCCTACTACCTCCGGGGAGTTTCCCTTCTGGTGCCCTGGAATGTGGATAATAGCTACCTCGGACTGGAGGCTCAACGCTTCTAGAGTGTCCAGTACCAACTGATGGTGGGCCAGATTCTTTCCCTGGGATGTCCTCTTTCACTCCAAATTTTTCCAAAAACGTGGACTACTCCACATGCATACTTAGAGTCTGTCCAGATATTTACAGATTTTCCTGTGCTTATTTCTAAAGCTCTTTTAGGGCATATAATTCTGCTGTCTAAGCTGACATGGACGGGGGAAGGGGTCCAGATTCAACTTCGAACCCCCCCCATCCTCTCTACCACTGCATATCCCGTTATTCTTTTCCCATTCACTACTCTAGAGGAACCGTCAGTGTACAGGTTCCATGTTCCCTCTATTGCCTCTTCCTGTAGGTCTTCCCTAAACTTTATCTGTAGACCAGTCAGGGCAATACAATCATGTTCATTACACAGTTCCTTCCTGACAGTTTCTGATAAACCCTCAGTATTAGATCGAGTTTTTCAAGGAGAATAGCCTCGATCTGTAGCAGCCTACTGACCATCATCCACCGCCAAGGATAGTCCTATGCTGGTGTGAAGAATGCAGGACAATCGCTTCCTTTGTTCCTATGTTGCATTTACTCCTGTTCTCAAATTCTTCACCTTAAAACTGGAATATATTTTCTCCTAACGATTTCCGGATTTAGGCTCGATGTAGTTGTTTGTTATAGGAATTAAACCATAACCCATAGTTTGCAAGGCATCCATGCCAATGATTAGATCCTCTGTGGCTTCTAGATAATTCACTCGCAATAAAAAATACTACACATTTTAATCTCTTAAAACTGGTAGTGACCCCTGAATGCAAAAGTGACTTCTAAGGAATTCCCACAGAAAGTGTCTATGTAAAGCAGGCAAACCATTCCTGGTGTGAAATCAACCCCCCTTGTCTCTCCAACTCCCACTTTGTGCATCTGGAGAAGCAAGGAGGGGGATCTGAACATTCCCAGCAATTCTGCTTGCTATCTCTTATCTACTAACCTATTTCTTTCTCCTGTCAAATTCTCTTTCTTTGCATTTCTCTATCACTGCCAACATCTTCACACCTCCAAAGCCTCCTTTTCAATTCAGGCTTTTTAAACACGTACTTCTGCCAATCAATCCACATACTGCATCTGTCATTTTCCTGCATGTTTTTCTGTGGGATTCCATAGTTAACAATTCCCCTAGTGTCTTTTGTGTGTGTGTGTGATTTTCCCCATTTTCTAACTACAAATTTTACAGATCCAGAAGTGTAGCTTTCCAATAGGCTTTTACAGCCCCTTTAGATGGAAAAGAATTACCCTGTTAATCACTAAAGTCTGCATGTGTTTATACAGTCCTAACGCTGGCCGGGATCTCCCTCCCTCAACACCAGGCGATTTTTTTTTCTACTCTGTGCCTACTCTTAACCCTTTATACCCCAATAAGTTTAACAAGCCAAAAGAGCTTTTTCTCATTCCCTGTTCTCCATTCGCTCCTATTTCTCTTAGGACTCCTCCTGAGGATTCCATTTCATATACACTTTTGGATAACATTCTCTGTGTTTTTCATGAACTTTGAGAAAGTTACGTTCCTTCTTCTCTTTTTAATCCCTTTTCCTTTCAGCTAACTGTAGTGCTCAGCTTAGAGCAAACAGTTCTGCTGTCCGAGCTGGCATGCACTATTAGTTTTGTTAAGGACTCCTTTCCTGAATCTCCTTCCTCCTCTAGCTGCATCGCTTGTTGATACACACTTATTTTTCCCTCCTTTATAGCCTTTCCTTTCCCATTTCCCCTCAAAACTCTTTACCTGATCTTGCAACAACTTTCCTTGCCTTCTTTACAATATACTCTCTCTCTTTGCCTAGCTTCACCTAAGTATTTCCTGAGCCACCTTAAAAGTGAACACAGTCAGGGCCCCTTGCCCCCCTTTCTCTCCCCCCCCCGCTTCTTCATTCCCTTCTCTTCTGAGCGGGTAGGGCAGAGAAAAACTCCTCCTGTTTTCTCTTCTTGCTACCACTTTTTGAGCTTTTCGCTAGCAACTGTCCTATGGGTTTGGTTGTCATGTCATCCATTTTCTGTAACTTGGACTTTATATCTGGGTAACACCCTGACACAAATTCCAATCTCAGAATATTTTCATTTCCTGAATCTTCTGGGTCCAGCCCAGTGTTCCTTCGCATATTGCGTTTTAGCCTTTCCAGATATCCAACTGAACTTTCATTCTTTTCCTTTCGGTTGACCAAAAAGCCAATTTCATGCTAACAGTCTTAGGGACTGTTGCCTCCAACCCTTTCAACAAGAACTCTTTCATTTCTGCACTTCGCCCTCTGATATTTTCATCCTGAAAATCCCAATCTCCAGGGGTTACTTCTGGAAGGGATTCCCCGGCCGCCTGTTCTGTTCGAGCGGCAATTGCCAGAGTCTCCTATGTGACTCCGGCCAGCTGCTTACAAATGTGCAGCAGCTCTGTGGGCTTGTAAATCATAATCCCTAAAGCATCTCTGAGACTTCTCTGAGTGGATACTGGGCACTAACTCCCTGCTCTTTCATCTGCCGTGCCTTAGAGCGGGTCACCGGTCCCTCGGACAGCGTCCCGTCTTTATTTTCGCCATCCCCCTCCTTTTCTTTTACTGAGGTGGAGCAGTCCAATTTACAAACTCCAATTTTGTCATTTCCTCACCTTGTAACTTAGAGCCTATCAAGTCTCTACTTACTGCCAGTTTTAGTTCTTCTCCAAATTTGATTAGGTACCATATCCAAAAATCTACATAAGGGACACGGGGCGGATGGGCCAAATGTTGGCCCTTTAGAACGAATATCAAATTGTGTCTAAACTCCAGAGCACATGGACCATTCCCTTCTCTGTCTGAAACTCCTGTACCTTTTTACAGACTCCCAATGCAGCAACAGCTTGCCCACCGCACTGTTGCCAGGAATTCCTAACTCATTACCACCCCCACAAGGGCCTGGAGTCGGGGCGTCCCCCTCGGAATTCCTACCTCGGTCCCCACTGGACCTTCTGGACCCCCCCCCGCGGGCCCTTTTTGGAAGTCTGTATTCCCATCCCGCGGGAGACAAAGACATAAGGATAGGGAGGTTGCGTAGAGAGTAAGGGGTCTCTCTGACGCAGACACAAGGAGGGTACAGACAACAGTCGCACACCTTGGCCCAGGGTCCCGGACTACTTCAACGGCCACCTCTGGGAACCGCAAGGTCACTCACTCTTCATTCACACAACAACAACCAACCCTTTCAGAGTTTCTCACTACGACTTACCAGGTCCGTTGATCTGCTGGTTTGTTGATTCGTTGGCCGGCCGGCTTAAAAAAAACTCTCGCGTTCGTGCCTCTTTCCGAGTTCTTGATGCCAAGCAGCCAAAGCGTCGGCAAGGAAGCGGCTGCCTTAAAAGAAGGCAGGGGCGCCTTCCGATTCACTTCACCACCGCCTGTTCTGCCTGACCTCAACTGGATAAAAATCCAGCCCCAATCGGGGCGTTTAGAGATCCCGGACGAGCCCCCAAATTGTTATGCCAAACAATTTACCTTAAACAAAAGACTGAGACACGAAGGCTTTTCTATTGAAGTTCATTTTATTTACATGAGAACAAAACAAACAGGACACCACTGCAGTTGGTGGGAAGAAAAACCAATTTCACCTTAATTGTGGGTGATTAGGATTTCTTCAAAGAACAAAGGAATTGGTACAGTCTTATAGCTGTCCCCTCAGGGCGAGAGGGGTGGGCCTTTGAGGTCATTAAGTTAGTTAGCAACAATTCATTGGATTAGTGAAAACACATTTTAGACATGCGCAGAACAATTCACTTTCCCTAAATTGGGCCTTTGTCTCAACATTCCATGCTTATCTCAGAAAAGCGTGAGACCTTGAACAGAGAAGAAAAGGCAAGGAGAAAGGGGGGGTCGAGGAGCCTGTTTTTACAAGGCTGGCTAATCTCTTCTGAATACACACACACACACCAAACAACTTGTTTTTCTTTTTCAAGTAAGAACAATCTTTTATGAGGCAATTGCCTTAATTGAATAAGTCAAACTTTTACTTCTATCACTAACAATTTGGCTGCCCCTCTCTTGAGGCCCCAATTTGGTGTCTAAGGCAGTTACCTCACTTTGCCTAATAGTGCAGCTAGCTCGACTTCTAACCTATACCTTGCCTTATTTGATGATCCAACTGCATTGATCAAAAGCTACTTTGGAAACAGATGTTTGGATTAAACAATGAGTTATTAGAGTCACTATTAAGAGTGCAGTGGTGCCCACAGGATGCTCCTACAAGCAGAAGGGATGAAGGTCTGATTTTTCCCCTCTCCCTTTTCTGGAAAGCTGCTCTGGAAGATCAAGTGCCCCTCTGGAAAAGGGACTAATTGCCCAGCTGCATGGACAATGGGACTTTTTTCCCCCGGGAGAAGTTCCAGTTACATAGAAGTATTTTGTGCAAACAGAAGGAGTCCCTTCCATCAGAGGAGGGCATGGCAAAATCCAGGTCTTTAAGCACAACTGTGGCCAAGGCAGATGTTTTTGAAACACATGAATTCTGCAAATACACTATGCATATCTTGGGTAGCTGCAATTCTTTATTAGCAAAGGCAGATTTATGCCTATAAAATACGGGACCAAACTACATGACACACCAGCAGTGGCAACACAAAATCAACCCTCCAGAGAAACATTCCTCCAAAGTTTCTGTTGTCCATGTAAATCAGCTTGCAAATGAAGCCTGTTGATGCTTTGTCATTAGATTAAAGCAAGCTGCAAACCTCCCGGTAGGGGGAAAACGTCTATATGAGATGCCAGCTTCCAGTTGTGAAGCTGGCATCTCATATAATTTAGTCCAGAAATCGTCTTTTATTCAGTGGCTTCAGATGCTGACACTTGTGTAGGGACTCCGGGTAGCATTGTTTGGATGCTGCCTTTGCCAAAGTGCTTCCTTCAGGATTGCCAAGGAGTGCTGACTTAATTCAGAGAGGTGGAGAACCCCCCTAGATGTGTGTGTGTGGCGTGGTGGTGGTGGTATGCCTCTTCCTTTGGTGATAGCATCATGAGATCAGCTCCCTTGCCCAAGCTTCTTCTTTTCTTTTCGCTTTTGAGAATCTCTCTCTCATGACAATTCCTTGGGAGGCTTAGAGCTGCCACTATGGCTCAGTCAGCAGTATTCAGACCATGGATCCTGCTGCTTAAAATAACCCCAAAAAGTCACTGCACATTAGAGGAGAGAGAGGTTTTCTAAGCAGTAGCATTCTCTCTAGAGGTTAATTAATATTCCATAGCACTTTATTTTTTAAAAAGGGCTTTTTTGTGGAGGAAGGGAGCAGGACATGCTTTAATTAAAAAACGGTGCACATTTTGAAACCTCCAGTGTACAATGCAGACTGCTGCAATGTCCATTCTCGATGCTCCTGATGATCCGTTCATTCACTGTAAATGCAATTGTAGCTGATCCCGTTTTGAAGCATCACAATGAGAGGGCTATTTTAGATTTCAGTGAGGATTGGGGAACAATGAGCGAGGAACAAGATTCATTATATGGCAAGAAGACATTTCTGAACAGGCTTTAATACTTGCTCATATATCCAAAATTAAATGCATCCAGAGAACTTTCCTGTGGGCCAGATCAGGCACAATACAGTGGACCCTTGACTTACAGACGGCTTGACTTACAGACTTTTTGAGTTACAGACTTCTCTGGCCGCAAAATTTAGGTTTGACTTGCAGACTGAGATTTGACTTACAGACCAGAAAAAAACCAAAATGGAACAAAAACGGCCTGTTACGGGATTAATCGGTTTTCAATGCACTGTAGGTCAATGGAGACTTGACTTACAGACTTTTTGACTTGAGAACCGCCTTCCAATACGGATTAAGTTCTCAAGTCAACACCCCACTGTAGTTAATGCATTGTTTAGATCATGAATTCTCTGTTGCAAGAGGTACAAACATAGCAGAGAAACCTATATTCATCAAGGAAATGTTGCCAAATCATCGATGTAATGAAATTAGTTTTTTTTTTAAATGAGAAAAAAGGAAGCCAGAGATATAAATGATGCAGAGGGAAATATTCCAATACCAAAGTGTTAACCCCATAATAATGTGTGTTATTGATTAGCTGAAGAATTGACTTGATCTATGTCCTGCCTTTCCCCCAGACTAGGATTCTAGGTAGCTCTTGTCACACACACCCAGTTCCCCTGTTTGTTCTTCCACACAACCCAGGTTCACTTTTGGGCATGACATCCACTTCTCAACCCTTTTCTGCTGCCACCAGAGGATTTATTCCCCACTCTATTAAATATGACTCTTAATTCACAGTTCTCCAATATAACAATGTTATTTATGTGTTTATCAGTAAATCATATAAAGTAAATCATGGATGGTCTTATTTTATTCACTCAATAACTTGTGCTTTGGTAACATTTACATCCGCTTATGTATAATCATGTTAATCAAGGTATTTATTCCTTTCTCATATTGTACTCTTTATTCTTCTTTAACACCAGGCTGGTCTTTACTGTCTGTATTGTTTCTTTTTAACTGACTTCCCTAACTGAAGTCCCTAAATCTAACTCATATCCGTAACTCATCCCTGACTCAAACTCTAACTGATCTTTAACTGTCTTCCATTTCTCTTATATATCCTTAGTTCCGCCTCTTCCGTACAACCATTGGCTCCTGAATCAGGGTTCCATTGTGATGGACAGGAGTGGTTACTGACCTGTCCGTCACAGCTCTCAACAATATTTTTAAAAATGGGTACTGTACTGAAAAAAAATTACTATACTACATATAAATTGTTCAAAGTGAAGGAGACTTCACTGTGGTATGGGTAAAAGTAAAGGTTCCCCTTGACATTTAGTCCAGTTGTGTCCGACTCCAGGGTGCGGTGCTCATCCCCATTTCCAAGCCATAGAGCCAGGATTTGTCCGAAGACAGTTTCCATGTTCACGTGGCCAGTGAGACTAGACACGGAACACCATTACCTTCCCACCGTGGTGGTACCTATTTATCTACTCGCATTTTTGCATGCTTTCAAACAGCTAGCTTGGCGGGAGCTGGGACAAGCCATGGGAGCTCACTCCGTTGCGTGGATTCGATCTTATGACTGCTGGTCTTCTGACCTTGCAGCACACAGAGGCTTCTGCGGTTTAGCCCACAGCGCCACCACATCCCTTAATTCACTGTGGAGAGACCTCCATTTCCAAAAGAAGAGTGGGTGCTTGACAGCTCCCTCCCTCCTGTAAATGTCCGTCTCTTTGGTCCCAATAGGAGGAGATGAGGCCCCTCAAGTGCAAGACTGGTGCACCGTTTCTTTATTCCAAGTGAGGGCTTGAAGATCAAGCAGCTTTAAGATCCAATAAATGTGACCTTTTCCCTGTCTAGAATGCCCCCAGAACGCCCTCCTTTTGGCCGCTACTTTCTGCTGAAGCAGCAGAGGTAGAGTGGGAAGGCCTACACTTCAATCCAGAGCCTTGCAAGACTAGAGCTCCTTTTTTATCATAGACCTCCCTGTAGGCAGGCAGAGTTCCCCTATATTCTATGCCCCCCAGGACTACAGGATTACCAGCTTAATTTGAAAAGAGAAGACCTGCTAAATATAAAGTTATCAAACAGAAGAGATTGAGAGAGTCAATGAACCTAAATCTGGATCCAACATAATACCTTCCAACCCACCTTGGGTACTAGTTGTACAATCTTATCTTTGTCATAATAAGTATTAATGTTATACACACTGTTCACTTCCTTAAAACACACAGAGAGGCTTTTGCACGTAACCTTGTTTTCCTTTCCTTTTCTTTTCCCATAAATGCTTTGATTTCACACTGAAACGATTTCACTTCCTCTGCAACTCTGGCCTTATTTTCAGCCCTGACACACTTGTTGGTGTATGAGGTGCACACTTTTTCCTTCGGGGCCTGTTCCTTTGTCTTTGATGATGCCCCATTTCCATTTATCAGGCTCGCTACAGTGCTGCCTTATGAGATTATGTTCTAATTCTCTTTTGACATCCTCCCCTGATGGAATTCAGGGGCTGCTCTTTGTCTCTTTACGATCTCACTTTTAGTAAACCTGGCCCAATAAAATGTGCTCCTCGTTGCTCATAAATTGCCCTTGTGAAGCGTGTCATCTGCACAATTCCAAACAAATGGAGGCATTCTGAAACATGACAATTGGAACTCACTGGAAAACCCTCAGCCACACAAAAGCCCAGCCGCCTCAGTTTCCAGAGGGGTAGCAATGTTAGCCGGTTACACCAAAAATACCAAAAAGACTTGTGGCATAATAAAAACAGAGGGGCTTGATCCAGCTTTTAGCCTGAACTAAAGTAGACCCATTGAATCAATGTGGACTTACGAAGCTACATGAATTAAAATCTTGCCCATTATGTCTTTCTTAGTTGTAAGCCGCCTTGGGAAAGGCTGGCTAAAAATATTTTTAATAAATAAATGTCTGGAATACAGTGGGGAAATTACACCAGCATAAGCCCATCAGTGTAAACCTCAGCTGTGAGTTGCCACAAGGCAAGAAGTCACACACTAAACCACGCAGCTGGTATGCTTACATCCAGTTCTTAGCTTCTTAGCAATTCACTGCTGTGATTCATGCCACTGGATTCATGTCAATGGGCATAATGAATAGGATTCTGAACTATAAAGCTATATTTCTTTTATTCCAATTTAACTTTCATGGCACACCCCATCTCCCCCCAACACAATCTTGGTGGCTGACATTGTGGGAGATGGCTATGGAGCATGTTGCACCTGAAATTCCTAGCCCCTCTTCTTTACATGATTCTTTATTAGGAGGAAATAACAACTGTTTATAATGGAATCCTATACAACTCCCCCAAATTGAGCTTGTTGGTTCCACTGGATTTTGATAGGACTTGCTTCTGGACAAGAAGTTTAGCATTCCAGTCATAAGGACTTTGGCAAAGGTAATGCCATAAGATAATAAAGTGTTCATATAAACATGTGCAGTCATGTCAATTCTGACTTACTGTGGCCCTTTTCAGGTTTTTCCAGGTAGAGATGATTCAGAAGTGGTTCCCCATTCTCTTCTTCAGGGGGTAGTCTGGGACTGTTCAGCTTGCCCAAGGCCACCCAGGCTGGCTCTACTCACAGGAGGCACCATGCAGAATTGAACTCCCAACCTCTGGTCCACAGCAATACCTAAACCACTGAGCTATCTATTTCATAGGTGCATATCAAATGCCTCTGTTGAGAATATAGGGACAAGTTGGATGATGCTCTAATTAAATGAATTAGGATACTGTACTTTGAACAGCAAACAGAACAACATTTAAAATGTACAGAGTACATTTAAGACTGTGAACAGTCTTCTAGCTGTGTTGATAGATTATAGATCCATTAAAAATAAAACAAAATAATATATATATTTTTATTTAGAAATACATAAATCTATTTCCCTTCTGTGCATTTTCCAAACATTTCCTAAGGAGTGAGAAATGTTTGCTGTTAACAATTCTAGATGGTTAAGATAGCCTGCCAGCGCAGTGACCTGCTTGTTTATCTTCCTACCTTGCAGTCATTCACATCACCGGAGACATCTGGAGACAAGAATGAAACATTTGTACTCTGATCATAGGTGTTGCTGTGAGGCTCCAGACCTCCCAATGAGAGACGACACTTATATTACAACTCCACTTTGCTTTGTTTTGTAAACATGTAAGGCTCGATAGGTATGACGAGTGAGGGGAGGAAAAATGTGTTCCAATGTGTAGGAAATGGAAGGTTAATTTTAAAAGGTGTATGTGGGGGAAATGACAGGCTCAAACAATGAAACAGAAAGAAAACCACCTGGCTGGCTGTGTCTTGCAATGGCATAGTCCAAGGCAAGCAACATTCTCATCAGCTACCCATTATTCTTTCTTTCATACAGGCTTACAGAGAGCGGGTACTGCAGGTGAATGAGGCTGTCATCTCTTTGGCCAACTAAGTTCATCACACCATTAAAAAATTCCAGGTTCAAAATCTTTTTATATATATATTTTTAAAGGAAGCATTTTTTTAAAAAAAATAGCTTGTCCATGCAAACAAGTACTTATTTTAAAATGTATTTGAAAATAGAAGTTCACATCATAGAAAGACAAGGGAGAAGGTTTGGAAGCTAGTGGAGATGGCAGTGGGGTTCCGCCTGAGTGTAAGATCCATGATCCCTGGCCTCCGTTTCCTTATGAAATGGAAGATGCTGGCAGGGAATACGGTTTTGGGTATCATAGCAGGCCTCTGTTGAACAACTTGTGTTTGGACATGTACAACGGCATCAGCGACTGAAACTGCCTTCTTTGTGGTTTTCAACATCCCTGAAAGGACCACCATAGGCACACGGACCTTTGAAATGTGATTCCCAGTATCAGATTCCCCCTGCCTTTTTTGAACCATCTCTCCCACCCCTTTTTCTTCTGCCAGTCAGCACAGCCCTTGGAGTGCCTTCACTGCACGATTCCACATTTCTATACTGCAGTGGTGAAGGCTGTTTCCCCCCTTGCAGAAGGGTGTCGTAGCATGAATCTATTGCAGAACTGGAACTGGGACACTCCCGCCACACCACCGCATACGGGAAGTGCTATTCCAATAAACTCCACACTTGGGTACAAAGTGGTTTAAAAAAAAACATGGGTTTCGGAGGGACAACAAAATGTCCCTTGTCCTCTTTGGCAGCCGAGGCTCAGGGCTCTCCTAAGATCAGCTGTTTGGGACACCAACTCTCTGAAGCACACGGGGGGGGGGATGCTCTGGTGGAAAAGTGAACAAGACATTTCCTGACAAATAGTCACATCATCACCTCCAAATATAAGATATAATTACAAAGCACTTAGTCACATTGCAAAACTGAGAAATGAAAATGTGAGATGGTGAGATTCTGAAACACCAGCCCCTCTCTCATTAAAAGGCATCTATGTGCCTTAACACAAAACCAAACTTACCCAGACACCCCCACACCCATGTGCCCTAATAAGATATTATGTGGAATGGGGAAATGTGGCTGCTTCTGATTGCTTGAACTCATATTGGTGTTTACATTGAGCAACTTGTGTAACCTGAGGCCGGGGTATTTCTTGGCTGTGCAGTTGGGCAGGTGACCAGGCATATGATGGATACACGCAGAGGCACCTTGTCAATTGGCCACAATTAGCCACAGCAAGCAACAGAAGCCTCACACGAACACCAATAGGATTCCCAATTCCTATGATGAATTGGAAAAAAGGTGGAAGGAGGAGGTGGAAGGAGGGTTGCTGTAGAGAAACAAAAGAAGTCGGAGAGGTGCTGAGCTGTGGAGGGATGAGCAGAGGAAGCAAACCCACAAGGAGATGTCACTCACAAACAGCACAGAACAACACAGATCAAAACAGGATCAAGGCCACGTGAGCAAATCATGCAAATAGGAGCAACGTGAACCCAACTGGAACAATGCAGAACCAATCTCTCTCTTGCCTTCCCCCAAAAATTTGATTTACAGATAGCTGTGAGGCATAGCAGTTAATGTAAAATGCAAGAACTTTGGGTCGCACTGCACTGCTCTCAGTTGGAAACCACGATTCCGTGCCAGCTGTCCAATAAAAGAAACAATATATTTTATTTTAAGAAACAACCATATTTAGTCCTCCTGGAATCTCTGGCTGCAATTCCCAGTGGGGGTCTAAGTTTCTTTTTTTTCCTCCAGATGACAGATGAGGATTAGGTTTTCAACTTCTTTTGGAATTACTTCTGAGTAATTTGGACAGCGCACGCAGCCCCTGTGTATGCGGCTCGGCAGGAGATGATTGACCTCTTTTCTCCTTCTCTGATGTAAGAGGATGAAATGGTTCAACAGAATGATCTCCCCTTCCTTCTGTTCATAAATTGATTCTAAAGGAAGAGCCAGGCTTTGAAGATGAACGAATTAATGTTTTCTGTAGCAAAATGTCAGGCAAGTTAAATTTAAAATAAAAAGATGGATTCAACCAGATTCTTCCAAGAATTTAATAAAGGGCCAGGAGTTACGTATCTGGCTCCAGAGGCAGAGGTTGTTGTTTTTGCTTATAGGCCACCCCATAGTGCTAGAGCACTCTCTCAGCAGTTTATAACATAATTATGCAAATAATAATTCCCCACCCCCCACCCCCCGTGAACTGGGCACTCATTTTACTGGTCTTGGAAGGATGGAAGCCTGAGTCAACCTTGAGCCGACTAATTGAATCCATCAGGAACAGGATAAAACTCAGTTCATAAGCAGTGGCTTGACTACAGTACTGCAGTTTAACCACAGCACCATGGGGCTCCTTGAACTCCAAACTGGCCAGTGGTGGGTTTGGCTATGGGCAGGTTCTCAGCTGGACCTTCAAGGCAAATCAGTTTTTAAAAAATGTTCTTCATTTCCCCCTCCTGTCTCCTCCCACTGCTGAGAGGAAGTTTTCATATAAAAATACATATATATATATATATATATATATATATATATATATATATATATATATATATATATATATATATATATATATATATATATATATATATATATATATATATATATCATTTATTTAAATGATAAATTTATTTAAAATATACAAAAATACAAATATTTTAAAAATACAAATATTTATATTTTTTAAATAAATGACACAGTGCATTTGTGCTGCCTTAGTGGAGTCTAAAAGAAAATTTAATTCCTTTGCTTTTCCATAGAGGAGCAAAGGTAGTGTTTAATTTGCCAGTGTCCTGAAGTGGCTCTTTTCTTAAGCCACTCCATGATCTGGGAAATTCCCAAAGGAAGGAGCTGGGCGAAACAAGGCTGCTTGAGGTCCAGTATGCTCTTTGGATGCAAAGATCACACCAAATGGTATACCGGGCCTCTAGCCAACCCCAAGCAACCCTATTTAGCCCACTCCAAAAGAGCACTTTCACCATCTTGGATTTGTCAAAAGTTGTGCGGTCGCTTAATTTTCCCAGGTAGAGCTGGATGGTTGCAAAGGAAAGGAGTGGAAGGCATTGAGTAGGAAATGATACACAGGATGCTTCTCAGGTGGTTCTCTGTAATGGAGAAATGGAGTGCCAGATACATGGAGAAATTACCTAAGTCCTGCTTATGAGGACCATCTAAATGAAAATATTTGTTTGATTGATAAGTTGTTTGAAACCACTGTAAGGCACACTTAAGCAGGATGCGATATAGGGCAGTGGTTCCCAAACTTGGGGTCCCAGCCATTTTTGAACAATACTTCTCAGAAGCCCAGACTGTTACCTATGCTAGTTAGGATGGCTGGGAATTTTAGTCCAAGAACATCTGAGGTCCCAACTTTGCGAGCCGCAGGTCTGGGCCCTCACCACTCCTCTGGTCACTTGTCTTAACTGGCCATGGATAAGTGGGAGTAGGAGCTTAGTAGGTCATAAGAATGGCCATTTGAAATACTCATATAGGCAATGATTCAAGTCCCCTGCCATGAAATAGTTATGTAAATCCTTTGCTTGAATGACTTCACAAGCAGTGATGAACAATGAAGAAGTGTGAGTAACTTTGATGTGGCAAGAAAAAATGGATGAATTTCAGCCACCTAACCTTCCGGCAGCAACAAGTAACCATGTAGAAAAATGACGCTCCATTAACAACACTATGTAACACGATACTCTTTTGGCCAGTCAAGCCTCAGTCGAAGCCACCTGCCACTCCCCAATGTTTGCTTCAGAGGAAAGACTCTGTGTAAAAATGTATACACAACTCCACTGAAACGGATTAATCATTTGCCAAGTTAGCCATCCTGTCTGCAACGGAAGCGCTTAATAGAACTTGGTACAAATAAAATACTTGGGTTTCTCTGTCATTTTCAGGAACTTCCTGCTTTTTTTGTTTGTTTGTAAGAAGATTAGCCTGCTCATTATCACTGTGGTTGGCGTTTTTTGTTTTGTTTTTGGGGTTTTTAAAAAACGTTGCTGACATTTCATCTGACACCAGAACCCTGCTTTCAGGAAGCAGAAGATCCATGCAACTGGTAAATATTAATGGCTTCTCTGATTCTGATTCTATATCAGCCCTAGATGAATAATAAGCAGAGCAGGAAAACTGAGGTTTTCTAGATGATAACTCTCAGAATCCTTTACTAGTGTGACCAAAATACCTTGAGTAGTGCCTGTCACTAAATCCAGCACTGTGTAAGTATATGTAACAAAACGTTTCCAAGCACTGGTGACAATAATCTTCCTCACAGGACCAACAGAATAAAAACGGTAAAAGTTGTACTGCAGGAAATCAACACCTACCTGGGCAAAAATACAGAGAACGAGGGGCCAGTGGGAGAGACTGCCAAGTATTTCAGTCAGGCCTGACATTCCAATGCCAACCTGACCTAACAGCCAATAACCAGAGGCTTCCATGTCCTCAAAAGCCAGGGCATCCCCAGGCTTCTGACCCCAGCACTAGGGCCAGCTTTCAGCTTCAAGGAGCACCATGATTAGATGTACAAACGGAAGCAAAAATTGGGACATGCCGCAGCCCGGGCAGGGAATACTGTGCGTCCTTCCCCTCCCTGTTTTTCCCACTGCCCCCGAATCAGCGTTCCATGGTCACTCAACACTCTCAGACCTTTGGGGTCGGTTTGAAGAAGGGGGACGGCTCTCTTAGGGGTTTTAAGAACAACATTTTGTACAGTACTTCTGCACACGTCAGTATTCCCTCCTACCTGGTAATGCTGCTGTCTTGTCTGTGGGTGGTGCTACTCTGGTAACGTACACAAGGACAGTCATAGCCTGAACATCAGAAATGCAGGGGGATGATAACAATTCATCTTCCTTTGTTACCCAACAAGCTCGGAAGGCACATATGTCCAGTCATACTTGTGCTGTGAACAAGTAGGAGGTTGAAAGGATTTTGAACCGTGTCGGTAGCATGTCGGAGCACAGACTGGACTCGCTAGATCACATCCCCCCAGGCACTATCCAGCAGGGGAATTTTATTGGACTCAGAAGAATGAAAATATACAAAAGGACTACATCGGGGATTAGCAAAGGTTGCAAGAGAAAGCCATTAATGGGAAAACAATAAATAAATAAAGCAATTAGATCAGAAATATCCATGGGAAAATATCACCTCAAAAGAGGCAGACTTGCAAGACTGAGAGGGTTTTATGAACCAGTTGGCAATTGTAAGAACTCGGTGAGGTATCAGAGGGCAGGATTCCAGGAATTAGTACTGGCAGAATGTGGAAATTACTGTGGCTTAAAAACCTCTAAATATGCAATAATAATAATAATAATAATAATAATAATAATAATAATAATAATAATAATAATAATAATAATAATAATAATAATAATAATAATAATAATAATAATAATAATAATAATAATAATAATAATAATAATAATAATAATAATAATAATAAGGGACCTATTGAGCAGAATTACCTTCGTCTCTCCAAAGTAAACCACCTCTCATTTTCTTGTTCTCCCTCAACTGGCACTTACTGTCTCAACTATTCACTCAGAGACACTGGTAAGATAAAAGAATAAACAATCTTCCACTTACTCACAGTTCTTCATAGGTCAAAATAAACAGCATTCTGTGGTAAAATAATGACTGGCTACATGAACAGAGTTTAACTGAGTAATTTGCTGCATAACTGACTCACTACATGATTTGCCAACTGACTACATAGCTCTTCAGACTGACTAAGAAAAGGCAGGAAAAGAAACCTTAAGAGGTGTGGCTCTCTTCAAAACCTGAGGCAGAGAGGGAACAATTGGTTGCTACTGGATTGATTGACAGTCACCCCAATACAGAAGAGTCCCTCCCAGTTAAAGCCTCTTAAAGGTATCATATGGAGGTTGCAATAATTCCAACAAGTTAGCAGGGGTTTGGGTTGGGGAACCTAAAGTGCAGGAGAGTACATGGAGGAAAAGGGAGTAGATAGCAAGGATTGTTCCCTAAACTAAGCATAAACCCTGGAAACAAAATGGGGAAACAGATGGCAGAGCTGCCTCAGTGCAAGAAAAATACTCCCTGGAGATAGATTTAGGAGAGGCAGAAATTACCTGCCCATTTTGGTAGACTGTCCTGTTTAGAAGGTGGGGAACAGCACAAAGACAGGGAAATCCTAGCTAGAGATTGTGAGAAAGATACATTAACGGTGATCCTAAGTCCAGAATCAGGGATTCGTGAGGGAACAGCAAACTCACAGGATTCTCAGGCTGAATCCTAGATTCCAAGGGGCTGTGAGAGCAATTCTTGTTCAGCCGGGTTGCAGGGAATGAGTGCAGCTCCTCAGAGGGAAGGCTTTGGCCTGGCAGGGATTTCACAAAGCTTCAGCATGAGGCTTCAGGCAGAGGTGGTGGCGACAGCCAGAGGGCTCGGGCCCGGAATGAAGGCTTGGCCTGGGTTTGGGAAACGGTACCCCTTCGCCTTGTCAGTCCGCTCACGTTGTCCCTACTTAGGAGTTCTCCACTGGCTCTGACCTGCTCATGGTGTCAGACAGTTGGCTACGGAGAGTTCCTCCTGATGGTCTCACTTTGCCAAGAGGGAGGAAAGTACCAAAGCTCCATGCAATGGCTAAGGCACCCACTGGCTGGCCACCCTGTAAGACGGGGACAGAGTGCTCCGGGCTGACTGTGTCTCTGACTTCAGGGATACGTTGAAGGCATAATATAGCAAGGCTGTTCCCACATCAGTATGGATGCAGGACATGTACATCTGCAAACATGGACTCTCTGCCTGGGGTGTTCGTCTCTCTACACAACTTATAATAGGAACATTTTGGAGATGCAGTTATATCCGCTGTCACAGAGGCTCATTTGATCAGCAACATCTTCTTTTTCGAGCGAGTGGTGATCCCTTCCTGTTCTGGAAATGTGGCATCTGTAGTAGCCACTCTTCTTCCAAACACGTTTCCTGTTCAACCAGCAATTCTGTACATTACATATACTGATACTTTTCGTGGATATTGTACAAATCTAGGCAGGTTCAGGACACTTTCCAAATGCTAACAAATTTTATTTACTATAAGCTTAAGACCACCGTTTTTAGCAGCCACCATTGAGACCTCTACCTGTCATCCAGAAGGATTGTCAGTAATTCTTAACAGGCATTGAATGCCCATCAACGTGATGGACATCTTCCATTTCCATTCCGTTTTCTTTTCTCCTGACCGCTGTACAAATGTTTCCCAACAGACTATGTTCCCTGCATCTGAAGAAGTGGACTTTGGCCCACAAAAATGTATTGCACAATAAAATGGGTTAGCCTTACAGATGCCACAGGACTCTTTGTAGCATGCATGCACACGTGCACGCACACACACACGTGCGTGCGCACACACACACACACACACACACACACACACACAGAGTGAGTGAGCAGCTGTTTGAAGAGCAGTTTTGAAGAAAGAAGACAAATCTGCATTGGGTGCATTTCTTTTTTTATTTTATATACAAATAAAATATACCGGGTTTTTTTTTTTTTAAAAAAAAGCAAAATCATGTGAACATAAAGTCAGTCAGAGCCGCATTCCTCTTTCTTCCCTGAAAGATCTGTTTATGCTCTCTGATTGCAAATACCAATACAGTATCTAGTCATAAAGATGGACTTTGTACTTGGCTCCCTGATAAAGACATAGCATTGTGCAGGTGCTGCACCCTTTTCACAGTGAAGAAACTAGCTGTGGATAAAGATCTCGCAGTTATGACAAAAAAAAAATGTGCAACAATCGTTCCTCCAGTACGGTCGATCACCTTCCATTATCCCATGCAAGCAGACATCAGGGAGAGGTTTGTGCTCATCTAGTCCCATTTTCCTCTCAGTAGAGGCTGGTCTATGAGTGTAAGAGGAACTTTGTTCCCACCGACACTCCCTGGTCTGGTGGCTAGAGAGGGTGTAGAACCTGTTCCTATCTAGCTACTCAGCCATCTGGCAGCAAAGTGTGGAGTACAAGAGCCTGGACACGGAGTGAACAAACTTAAAAGGTTTCTCTTTCACTTGAGAGAGAGAGAGAGAGAGGTAGTGCAGCGTCATGACAAGGAAAGAGAAAGGGGATCCAGCTAAGAAAAGTTGACTTTGTCCAATGCTGATTTTTGTTCCCCTTCCGCTGGCCATCCTGCCCTACCCGTCTGGAGAGGCACCAGCCACCACGGCTTTTACTCTTGAGTTTTCAAGCATTTCTGAAGACTTCAGTGCTAAACCAAAATCTGCAAAACATTTCCTTTCCATGAAAGAACAGGCCGTACCTGCTTACCTGCTTGGATCTCTTCTCATCTCTATACCCTTTTCAGGCATCCCCTCCCCTGACCTATGAAGAAAAGAGATGGCTTTAAGAAAAGAAAAGACCTCTGAACTTGATCTCTCTGTGTGTGTGTGTCTCTCTCTCTCTCTCTCCACCAAATAACCAGCTAACTATAATGCCACAAGACGTAGGAGAAAAGATCAACAACAACAGAGCAGTATGTGTATATCCAGGTCAGGAAACCTTTGCCAACTCCAGATGTTTTTGACATCAACTGTTGGAACAGCCAGCCCTGTGTGTAGAATGGTAAAGAATGGAGGGGGGGGTCACGGTCTGTAAAAGCTGGAGGGCCAGTGTTTCTCCCACCCTTGCAAACAAAATCTCATCTGCACTGAACTGTTGACAGTCTGCTCACAACTGTAAGATCTCTTGAGTTCACAAAGGTGAGGTACAGGGCCAACTGGCATTATCCTGGCTCCTAAACCATGCATTCCCATTGCACACCCTGATGGGTGAACGTCTGTGCAAAGCAGCTGAAGTGACATACCTGGGTTGATCATCGGCCCAGGTATGTTTCACAGCAAACTACAGACAATTCCCTGTGTGTCGTGTGATGCCTATGTTTACAGTCATAAGTGTGTCACATTCTCAATTTACATGTGCACCTTAAATATCATACATACATGTACAGTGACAAATGTAGTGTAGGAAGCTGCCTTTATTCCTTACAATTGAAAGAGGAACTCCCTCCATCATTGGCATTTCAAACACATAAAAAATGTAAATAATGAATTGAATCATACTCTGTAAAGTGTGTAAAACATCTACAGTGTCATTTCCCCATTAGAATCCTTGAGTGTGTGACTTAACAACACTGTACCTCTTGGTAATCTTCCTACCCTATTAGCAACATTTCGTTTAGAGCAGGAATCAATCTTAGTGACAATGGTGTAACAAAATTGATTACTGTGGAAAGCTACGCTTCATTTCACAAAGACTTGTAGGCACAAAGCAATAATGTAGAACATCACACATTTTAAGAAGGGTGTTTCCTCAAAGTATCAAATAGATTTGAAACAATTGCATCATTTCAAAATCTATTATGTACTTCGGGGGGCAGGAGGGGGGAGAAACGCCACACACTACCTAATTAGACATGTTTTATTTTTAAAACATCCAGAAGTGAGTTATCATTATATCTTCCTAGTATTGAATTAACACACTCTTTTTCTAACGAACATATAACTTCCCATTACCAGAAGAAATTGAAGTGGGCAATATTTTATCCTTACAACCATGCAGATAGATCTGCATACCTAAAGGTCCCATAGGCAACAGAGACATCAGTAATTTCACTGGGAACTGAATTCCCTCTTCAAAAACAGATCAAAGAATTTGAGCGAGAGCTGGGTCTGCCATTCGGCTGATTGCTTCAGGAGGCTGATAATGGGCATTCAGTTGGCATTTCATGTTCCGTCCTAACTTAAGTGGACAGCCCTCAAGGTGGCATCCCCCACCCCAAAGGGGGTGGGGCTGAGGGATGAGCCACCCCTACATCCTGCCTCCTTCTGGAGAAAAGGGATTCAGTAGCTCTGGCAGCATCTGTGACCCCTCCCATGTACATGGATAAAGAAAGAAGCTGAGGAGAAAGGCCCCACACCCTTGTCTTACACTTTGAAAGATGGAGGGATGCAGCGGTGGTAGTTCAAACCCCCCATACCCTGTCCCTCAGGAAGGAAGCAAAGCAGGGGCACCAGCAACCACTGCAGGTTGAGTCTGATAGCAGGGAACCTGTGGCAGGAGTGAGGTGAAGCAGCCAGTGTGGCACACACCCCCCCCCCCCAGGACATCACCCTCTCAGGTGACTACCTCTTTTAAGCTCAAAGGCAGAGGCCCTCCTGCCCTTGGCTGATTTGCCCTCTCCCTGCCAGCTAGAGGGCAGAGCAGTATGCTACAGGAAACCTGTACCACATCCCCCACATGAGTCTGGTACTCTCAGGTGAGGTGCAAAATTCAGCCACTCATCTATTCTTCTTCTAGACAGGGAATGTGGAGGAGAGCAGATCAGGCAGCAGAATGTCTTGGACCAGCTGTAATAGGACAGTGGGATGTACCATTTTAAAAATAAAAATATTTTTAAAAAAACCTTTTACACCTAACCATCTAGTGATCCTTGTATTTAGAATGCATGTAATTTCCATAACTAGCAACAAAATACATATAAAAGTGCTATTATTTGCTGATTTCCTTTTTGGTTTTTCCATAAGATCAGCCTTTCTTTGCCGCTACACAAGAGGTAATTGGAAATGTACCTCTTTGCTTTTTGGACTCAAATTAAAACTGCAGGAAGAATTCCATGTCACTCAGTTCATTGAGTGCTTGAAAGCTAAGCTGTAGCAGTACCACAGACACCAACAGCAGGAGCAACAGCAAACGTGCCATTCAGATTTTCAGCACTGAGCAAATGTCCACCCCTCCATTCTCTCAACTACTCCAGATTACCATCAATATGATAGAGAACAGCATCTGGTGCAGCACCGGATTGGTTTGTCATTGTTATGTGAGGAATATGTATTGTTCTGAAGGAAGTTTGAGCTTATATGAAAAGATGAAAGTGCATTCAAATAACAGAGCAAGAGTTAAAGAGGGATGTGCAACTTCGGCTACTCTGAGAAACAATTATTTTGTTCCTGCCTCCCACTAATCGATATATCCTTTACTGGCACCACTATGTGCTGTCAACATGTGACAGCAGCTATAAATAGGAAATCCCTACCTCTGGTTTTCTCGAAGTGTGGAATGGGAAGTTGAGCTAGAACAAAGCACTTCATAGACAATCAGCTGTTTCAGAGGAGAATTACGCTCTGGGAAACATGATTCTCCTCTAAAACAAAGTGCCGGCTCCCTGTTTAGCCAAGCCATAAGCTGCTACTGTTTGACAATACTTCAGGCAACTTGTGGGCCATATTGATGCCCACACTTACTTTTTAAAAAACAAAGTAGTTTTAAAAATTAGAATAGTCCTGCTGGATCAGGCCAGAAGCTTATCTAGCTCAGCAAAAAGAAAAAGAAAAAGAAAAAGTCATATGAAAATGTCAGTTTATCCAGTCACTTCGATTGCAGCAGGTTTGGTTACAAAGCATGCCTTTTAAAAATAAATTAAATCGAATTAAAAATAAATCCCCTCAATCAAAATGTTTTTTTGCAGATTTTGCTTTTTACATACAACACTAGTAGGGCAGGACAAGAGGAGTAGGTGCATACCCATTTGTGCATGTGTATATGGAGTAAATAACAGTCCTTCTTAAGAAGCAAAGGAGCAGAACTTGTTTTGAAAACCACAGTCGGAAGCCATCTTCTCACAGACACTGCTACCATCCTTGGCAGCTGTGTGCCTACAGGCCTGTCTAGACCGGGCATTTCTACATTTCAGCTTAACTGTGTTATAAGGGAACAACATCATTCTTGAACACCAAGCACAAGGCCATTGTTTCCAACCTTCTTCTTGTCATCTCGCATTTCGGCTGCCTCTTGCACACAAGGAGAAGATATTACTATCTTTAGAGAAAGAAAGAGTGCAAGCTCCTGTTTTACTTTTCTGCTTACATTCTTGGTGCTACTTTGGCTCCTATGTGAAAGGATCTCTCAGTGTTCAAGGGCTGGTTTTCAGGGGTATAATGACGATGTACTGGGAAAGAAAGGTAGAAATCAAGTCAAGGCCCAGGCTATGAAGAAGGGCTGTAGCTTAATGGCTGAGAACATGCTTTGCAACACAGAAAGAAAATTCTAGACTTAATTTCCCATCCCCTCCTGATCTGTTTGGGGAACACTTATAGCCTGGGAAAGGTTGAGATGCTACTACTGGTCTTTTCCAACCTGGTAGAGATTGGAGACTTTATCTCCCACCATTTCTGAATATTAGCCATACCAATTTGGGTGGATGAGAGCTAAAGCTCGAAAACTTTGGGGGGGAACCAGATCATGAATTAGTTGTAGACAATGCTGAGCCAGGTTGAGCAATGGTCTTCCTCTGTATAAGGCAGTATGTACCCCTTATTTATTCTGCTGCCTAGGCTTTGTTCAATACAGCCTCTTTTCTATTTCTTTTTAGGACTAAATAAAATTAAACTGAGTTCCACTTTTACATTTATTTGAAAAGGGACCATGTGGGGGATCATCTCATAAGCAGGAAGGAATGGATAAACCATGTCAATCTGGCAGTGTGGGATTGAGCAGGCATACCATTTTCTAATCTTTTTGCCCAACAAACTCCCACACAGGAGAGTTGTGTAACCGGCTAACAGGAAAACCATGGCATGGATCTAGCCTTCTCAGAATTGAAGGTTCAGAACTGCAATTCAGTGGAGGATTCCACTGATGAAAAGAAAGCATGGCTTTCACTGGTCTCTTTTTCCTTGCTGTTCCTTGTGTTTTTAGAGGATTAGTCCCCCAAAACTTTGGAGCCATTTTTTTAAAGCTCAGGGGATCAATAAAGGATGTAAACATTACACTCTGCATTCCATTGATGGAATGCCAGTCAATGTCTATCTTGCCCTGAACTCAGAAGTTCTGGACCGCTTGTTCCAGAATCCCTTGTGCATTGTGGTTTTGATTGTTTGGGAATTCTGTGAGATGTGATCCAAAAGAAAACTTTTCTGAGCTCTGATTTTACCATACGTTCATGTACTAAGAAGTCACAGCTCATAGGAGCTTCCCCTCACACACATATATACACTACAAAGTAGACATATGTATTTGTTGGACCCAACAGTACACATGCTGGGGTCTTATGTGAGAAAAGTGATGCGAATCTGAGAAGCCATCTTCTGTGAAACAACTCATGAGGATGATCAGCTCTGGCTTTCCAGTTTGCTAAATAATTAAAGATCAGAGAAATTCTCCATGTGAATGAACACCACTGTTCTCTTCCACTTGTTCATGATGGCATGAGGAACGGTGATGACTTCCAGTTCTAAGCATTTGAGCTCTTATTGTTCCTTGCTCTTTCAGGATAAATAGTTGATTCCTAGCAAAAAGTTGAATTTCACCCTTTAACAGAGTCTTGTTGTCCCACAGGTTTCAGCTGGGCACACGAAGAAGAGTGCTAGAAATGAGTGCTGGAAATCCATGGTCTGTTTCCCTCAGTCTCCATCTCTACATCAATCCTGAGAAAAAAGAACAACATTTACTAAAGCACTGCGCTTATACTGCCAACAGTGTGAACTTTATGAACCTGGATGATAATGAATGTCAGACAAGCATTTTCTTATGGCTCACTTTTACTGATGATTTAATACAATCTAGTGTGACTAGGGTTTCATCAACATCCAAGACATTTTAGTGACCGAGGGAGAGACGAAAAGTCAACCTTCTGGCAGATACCCCTACCAAATAATTCTCTGCTGCCTTCAGGGGAGAGCAGTAGAGCTTGCTGGTATAGAATTCTAAGTCCCACCCCAAACTACAAATCCCAAGATCCCTTAGCATGTCGATGAGGTAATAAAGTGTTTTCAACCTGCTATAACTCTGTGGCACCAAACATAATCTCAGAGACAAGGGATACAGATCAGAACCAAACATGATACATGCTCTTTAATGAAAAAAATCACCTTTCTAGGTACCATTATATGTACCTTTTCACTGATTTCTCAGCCATTCTCCAAGGAGTTCAGGGTGCTGTTTTCCTCAGCAGTGACCTGTTGTCTGAGGAGTGGGGGTGGGGGAGGTCCCTTATTACCATGAGTCAGGGTGAGGATGCCCAACAAACACAAATGGCAAGTTTCCCACCATTTCTCCTTTGATTTTTGCTTAAGTACACAGAGGGATATTTTTGGAAAGTGATAGTGTAGATCTTAGTCATGGTATGTTTCTCCCCCCCACACACACACACAGTCCTAGTTGCAAAGGGAAACCATTCCCTCACCTAATTGGGTGCCTGCTATTGCATCCCACATTAAGACTGTGACTTTGAAGACAGTCTCCATGGCTTCAACATCAGCCATGCCCCCCCGTCATGTGCTTTGTTTGTTATCTAGCCTAATAAAAGGTGCAGGAGAACTCAAAAGCCTGAACACTATGTTGTGGCATTGGGATTGGGCCCATAAAGGCGTCACTCTAACATGGACTGTGGAATATTTCAGAAATTCAGAGGCTCCCAAGCTTTTTTGCCCTGTAGACCACTTGCACAATATTTCATCCACACGGTGAAGCAGGTGAGGCAGCAGCATAAAATGAGCCATCCCTCTGATCCTGCCTCCTTCCCTCTGCTCAGGGCCCCACGCAATTACACACACCCCCACCCAGGAATAAGTAACAGTTTCTTCACTCTTGTTCCACTGAAAAGTAGCGCAGTGCAGCCCTGGCATTTGTAACTGTAGTCCCGCTTGTTACTGTAAAATGGAACCTGTTACAAAAGCAACTTTTTAAGAAACGATGCTGCTTCCAAGCTGCCCGGTAGTCACCCATCCCAGGATGGGGGAAGAGTCCTAAGTTCTATTTAGACTTAGAGAGTGTCAGTATCACATGCCATTGGACCATACACAGGAACAAAGTAAATAAGCATCTGATCTCTTAGGAGTTAACCGTCTTAAGGCTACAGTCTTACACACACTTAACTATGGATAAACCCACTTGAACAGCATTATTCCTCAGTAAACATGCACAGGATACTGCTGCAAATTTCTCTGGGTGTACTAGAATTCTTTCTTTGTTAGAACAGCATGCCAGATAACTTTGTGCAGGCTGCTAAAATTAAGGGTAACACACACTTTTGTTAAAGGTGGTCTTTTAATCCACTTTACAACATTGCCTTCTGAAATACTGTAAAATAAAATTCCCTCCTTTTTAAAAAAAAAAAAAATTCTCGCACCTAAAGGCTTCAATTATAATTCAAAAGCCACCTTCATTAACATCTAAATAGACTTCCAGGGTTACAATGCTCTGTTTTATTCATTCGCACAGTGTTTTACAAGTCATAATAGCATCCCATGAAAAATTGAGATGGGTGTATAAAACATGCATGGCAGAGCTTCTGACCCATTACAAGCTCAAAGGTTTGTGTTTCTTTAAAGCTATTATCTGAGGAAGCCTTTGCGTAGCTACGCATAAACTGGTTTCTTTTCAGTTTCAAAACCATTACAATAAAATTGGCTGGGCCTCAACCAAGGCAAGGTTACTGTGCCCCAAGCATCAAATCAAGCAAACAATCAATGCCTCCTGGATTTCAGCTACAGAGTTTACATAAACCCACAGCCTACAATAGGATATACATCCTGACCTGGTTTCTTCCAGCATGCTCAACAAGGAAGTAGGATTTCCTTCTCTTTGCTGAAAGACCATGCCATTTTAATTTTATTTTATTTTTGCCAGTCTCTGTGTAAGTTTCCATATTTGAGAGACTCTTGGGGGGGGGGGAAACATTTCTAAAAATAAACCATATATAAACTAAGATAAGTGCTGCCTTGTTGAATGACTGATTGATGTAGGAGCACTGGATAGGTTATTTGCATTCTTTTGAGTGGCTTTGTGGGGAGGTCTGTAGCTTCACAAAGGGTGGAGGGGGGAGTTAGAAACATTTCGTGCAAAACAACTGCTTGCTCTCTTGGGACAAAGGACATACTATGGACAACCTATTATCAGGAGAAGGAATTCCTTAACTTCCTTAACAGCAGGGACTCTTCTCACCTTATACAGTTCATAGAATAGCCTGTTTTCCATTGTGATTGGTCTCTAAGGTATAACCACAGTCTTTGTTTGAAAATTTTGATTGCTCATCTGAGGAACACACACTAACCTGATTTTGGCTCTAGTGTTAAGTTGTTTGTATAGTTTGGCCCTTGCTCCGTTGCCTTGTTGTCTTGACCATAAACAGGGTATTGCTGAAATTTCTTCAGGTCCCTAATTTACAAACAGCAAGACATCTCTTCAAAAGCTGAAATAAAATTGAGAGATTGTGTTTTGTTCTCCATTTGTCTGCCACCTTTAGCCCTCCAATTTTGTAAGCACATGTTGAACATGTTCATCCACACTATTGTATTCCTCCTGATCACTATGTACAAATGTGAAAGCTGGCCATTAAGAAAAGCTGAAGAGGGGAAGGATTTGTTTGAAAAGTGATGCTGGAGGAGAGCTTTGCGGATACTCTGGACTGCCAGAAGGATGAACAAGTGGGTTTGCCTACAGCAAATCAAGCATGAGCTATTGGAGGCAAAAATGATGAGACTAAGGCTGTCCTACATTGAGCACATCATGAGAAGATGGGATTCTCTGGAAAAGACAATAATGCTGGAAAAGTGGAAGGCAGAAGGAAAAGAGGGAGACAAAATATGCTTTTACAATTGCTGAGGAGGGCTGTTGAAGACAAGATATTTTGGAGATCATTCATTCATAGGGTTGCCATAAGGTGGAGGCAACTTGACAGCATTTAACACCTGTCAAGGATCCCAGGGTTCAGAGACACTCAGTATAACTCCTCACCCATACTACCCTGATTATCCTGGCCTGGGTAAAACAAGGAGGACCACATGAGCTGCTGGCTGGGGGAATCTTTCTGCCCAGTGTCCCCCTAGTATCTTAGTTCAACTCGACTTAAGCAGTGCTTTCAAGGAGTTTAAAAAAAATCTTCAGGGCTAAGAACTGTGCCTCTCATGCCAACCCTGTAAGGTAGAACTGCCACCACACCCACAAAACATACAGGCTCCTGGTAGAAGGTCAAGGCAAGGCTTGGTTTTAAGTACCACAAACCTCTTACTCCACAAAGCCAAACAAATGAATGAAGGGGTGGGTTATTTACTTTATTTACTCAAAGATGGTAAAAGAAGTCAAACAGAGCAAATAGTGTCAAAAACAGCCAACAGTTACACCAGAAGTCAAAAAGAGGTTTTGAGCAAGTAATTACCGTAAATAAAAGCTTTAGACAGGAGTGATACAGAACAAACACACAAAAATATAAGAAAGCTAGCTAAACTGTTCTAGTACTTACACTCTGACTGAGCTTCAGCATAGCTGATTTAGCTTCAGCAAAGCAGCAAATAAGCACAGCATCTCCAGAGAGATAACCAAGCCAACTAAAGCAACTTCTGTCCCCTTTTCATACCTAAAGCTTCAGCTTCTGGACTCTTTGAGAGGGTTTTCCAATTAGTTATCAGGTTCCTTTGAACATTCACAAAAATGCTCCCCATCCCCTCACTCAGCTAAATCCATTTCCCCAATTAGTTCAGTATTAAGAAACAAGCCAGCTTGACCTTGACCATAGGTCCCACAGTCACAAGTTGCAGGTATTACTCCCTTCCAGTTATTGGTGGGCATTACTGCCCATTTTTCAGAAGAGCACCAGAGACCATGATCCCTTAATTCCCAGTCTCTTGATAACAGCAAATTTAGCTGTTACTTTTATTTAAAATATTTTTACTCCACCTTTCTCCTAACAAAGCACCCAAGGCAGCTTATATCACTAGGAAAAAAAAAGATAATATTGAAAGATAAAACCAGTCAGTTATTTGAAAATAAATAAACAGATAAAAATATTAGATAAAAATATTATTAAAACAGATTTAAAAGCAACAACCACTGTCATGTTTCAGAACCCCTCTTAGATAGTCAGTCACTAAGAAAAAGCCCCAAAACAGATCAGCAGCCAGTGGATGTGCTGTAACAGGGAGGATTATGTGATCACTGTAACCAGCTCCAGCTGATAATCTGGCAGCAATGTTTTGCATCTGCCAAAGTTTCTGAATGCTTTACAAAAGCAGCCCCATGAGCTATAATTCAGTCAGGATGTAACTAAATTATGTGACACTGTGTTCTAATCAGACTTCCCCAGGAATGAGCACAAATGGGCAAATGCACTCCTGGCCACTGCCAAAATCTGGGCATTTAGACTTAGAGAAAAATCCTGGAATGCACACTGAAACTGCACCCCTTTCTTTTCAGGGGAAGTGTAGTCCCATCCAGCACAGGTTGGAACCCCATTCCTTGATCTACCTTTCAAATAAGCCCCTTGGTTTTGTCTAGATTACGTTTCAGTTTATCCACCCTCAATCCAGTCCACGTCTAAGATCAGACACTCTACTAGAGCTGAAACAGTTACCTCAGATTTGGATGGAAAGGAGAGCTAGGGGGTTCTCCAAACCCCTAACTCCAGACAGTGTTTCCAGTGGCTTCATGTAGATGTTAACTGCATAGATCACAAATGGCCAGGGTGTAGAACAGGAATCCTTCAGCACCACCTTCTGAGTTCCCCCCTCCAGGAAGGGCTAGAGCCACAGTAAAGCAGTGTCTCCAAGTCCCACCCCAGAGAGACAGCCCAGAAGGATACCATGGTCAATGGTATCGAAAGCCGCTGAGAGGTCCAGAAGAACCAACAAGGACACACTCCTCCAGTTCCTGGCATAGGTAATCCATCTAGGCAACCAAAGCAGTCCCCATCCCATAACTAGGCCTGAAGTGAGATTGAAGTGACTGTAAATAATCCATCTCATCCAGAAACCCCTGGATCTCAGAAGCCAAGACCTGCTCTAGCACCTTGTTGTTTGGTCTTAAGCAAAAAGCCAAAATGGGATAGGAACATCTACTCCCCGTGCAGACATTTTGTTGCCTGGTGTGAAGCAGCAAATGTCAAGGCTCACAACCACCCATTTTAAAGTGCAGAACAGCCAAGCCAGCCAAGAGACATTGGCACAGGGCACAAGACCCCTGAAGCCCCTCTGCTCTTCTATAACATTAAACATAAGACACAAATAATAACAAGTTAAATAACTAGTGATTTATTCCCCTTTTATGAGATTTAAAACCTTCTGTCCGTTGTGAGAAAGTAATGTCTACCTTATCTAGCAACGTCCAGGAGCTGAGTAGAAAAAGAAAAAAAAATCATAGGTGCTTATGGAACCTGCCACAGATATCTGTAAATTAGACAAATTCATGGAAAAAACCTTCTCCTCTCCCATGTATTACAGCCATGAATGGAATGCTAACTTCTAGATTAACTGGAGTCAAGGAGCTGACATAGATGCGCTCAGAACCCTGACGAAGAGACACTCATGATAACATACTGGATAACACAGTGATAAAAGGGCTTGTTTACATGATTAAGGGATAGTGGTAAGTTTACCACCAAAGCCCCATAAATTGTGGTTAGGGCATGAACAGGGACAGGTTTAGCAGATACTTCCATTGCTGATGAAAAGGAACACCATCGCCCCTTGTTACCCACAAAAATAGTGAGGAACAATAACAATAGTGAATTTTTAACATCTTAACATTTTTTAAATCTCCAAGCTATGGTTTAAAGTTACAGCAATATTCGTGAGTCTGATAGCTGTGTAAATAGGTCACGTGCTCGTTCTGAGAGAGAGAATATATTCCTCAAGAGGTAGAATGTCACGCCTTCCTATGAGGTGTATTCTCTAAAGAAATAGAAATTCTATAATTCCTTAGGTTCGTGCATATATTTTCTGTGACCTTGAAGAATTCAACAAGGCAAAATCAGAAAGAGGCCACGGGGTCATGGAAACAACACAAATGCAGGAACAGGTGATGCCTTTCATCGATCATTAAGAATATAAAACAAACGCAGCACACTTTTAATGATAAAGCATCATGTTCAAGGCTGTGCCTCAAGTTCTTGTGGGTAGTTCCAAACTTTTATGCTGTTATGAATGTCCCAGATTCCCATGGCTGGCCATGTTGAGGCCAAGTTGGTTTCTTAGATGGAGATGGTGCAATATGCAAGCTGGTTTCAAGCTCCTCCTCAGCTAAAAACTAACTGGATCTACAAGAGCACCGATTTCCAAACTAAAGAAACATGCCTCACTAGGAGTGTGTGAAAAGACATGGGGGGGGGGGGCGGCAGCGTGAGCCTGAGGTTTATATCCTGAGGTATTATTTTCATTGTCTAAATTAATTGTTTTTAGTATCAAATGTCATAAAGTGAGTTTAGTCTAAAATCTCATGACTACAGTTTTTGAATAGATTGTGTTTGAAGTTCTGTTAGAGGACTGGATTCTGGAAGTGGAGAGGTGGGACAACGCAGAAGGTTTCTCAAAAATGAAAGAAAGGTGGCATGATAGCAAAACGTTTGAGAACCACTGCACTAGAAGGATCAGCCATAAACAACCAGGTACTGTACTTTGATTCTTGTAAAGAGTCAGAACACTCTTGCTGCTAAGTTTACAAGCGTCAGAAAATAGAAGTCCATAATTCTTCTTAATTTAAAAGCTAATGAGTCTATCTTTCAGTTTTACATCATTATTTTAATTGCCTGAAATATTTACTGCCATTTCACATTAAAATGCATGCATAATTATATTTATCGCTTGGGAGAACTGTATGTTTTAAAATGTTGAAGTCTCTTTTTGCGCTACATAAACATGACCTTCTGAGGTCCAACCTGCACTGAAAACAGCTTTAAAAAAAATCTAGGCCTCCTCTTGGCTCAATCAGCCTAATTCTCAAAGATCACCATCCTTATGGTAAGGCCCTCAAGCTCAGAATCACAAATATTAGACCCATTATGGTCCACAGTCTTGATAAATGTAGTATTTAAGCATTATGGAGATGATATGGTATTCTGTCCCTTCTGCATATCATTTTATGTGGATTACTCTCCATAAAGAGACTCTAAAAAGACAGACAGTTAGTTTAATCTGCATCAATAAAAGGACAGGTCTTTTGTAATGTTAATGGCTCTTATTTGCCCTTTTAAGACTAAATCACATCCAAACTGATTTGTAAAGAGAAAATCCATTTCTCTCCCACCTATTGTAAAGATAGTAGCTAAATTCAGTGATAACAGGGAAGCCCGAGTGAAGCAGTGGATGATTTTTGCAATCCCTGGTACTCAAAAATACCAGGGCTTCAATTCTGGAACTCTGGCTCCACTAAACTAACATAAGAATGTGCTCAATTTTGAATTGCAGTTCTTCTTTCCATCTGCTACCCTGTAGGTTTGCATCTAAGGGTCAAGTCTGTGGTCCTCTGTATATTGGATTACAACTCCCATTATCCATGACCATTGACCATGCTGGCTGCTACAGAGGGGAGTCGGAATCCCATTACATCTGGAAGCCCATATCCACCTCTCCCCTTGACTTACATAAAGAAATACAAGCATGGTGTATTCCAGTGCTTAATATCATCCTATTATTTAGCACTTTGAACTCTTAAAAAAAAAAGAAAAAAGAAATGACTCCTTATAGCTGGGTTGCTGAAAATGTTAACAAGCTAATTATGTTACACAAGCTGCACCTCCAGAACAGTTTGCAAAGAGGTGTGTGTGCTAACTCTACATGCCTGAAGCATTTCTGGAGACGTTCCTGAAAAAAACAGACAAATGCATAAAGAAAGAAAGAGAGAGAGAAAGAGAGAGAGAAAGAGAGAGAGAAAGAAAGAGAGAAAGAAAGAGAGAAAGAGAGAGAGAAAGAGAAAGAAAGAGAAAGAAAGAGAAAGAAAGAGAGAAAGAAAGAGAAAGAAAGAGAGAAAGAAAGAGAGAAAGAATGAATGAATTGAGTTAAATGCATACAGACACTTTGTTAACAAAATTCCAAATAGGGTTGCCATTGCAGTAATATGCACTAAGTCCACAATTACAATTTTGTCTGCTAATGGTGTGTTTCTTTAAAAATGAAGGGCCAGATAAAGCTGTTAACAGGTACGGACATCTCTGTTTGCTCTCTGGATGGGAGCCAGGCTTTGCAGGAAGTCAAGGCTGTGTTGTTCCACAGCAGGAAGTTCCCAGCATTGCCAAACTGGGCCTGGATTACAGAGGTGCAGGTGTTCAGTATGGTTCCTTCACCTCCCAAATGGCTCATCCTCTGACTAATCAATTCTGTAAATAACATGATGATGAATTATAGTTGGGCATTTTTCCAGCTTAACTTGGCTAGACCATAGTGTGCATGTGCTCTGTAAAGTGTGTCTGACTCTGCACTCTTAGTGCAACCCAAATGTTTTTACTTCCTTGAATGCTGGCCTGCGTTAATGAGAATTTAAAGAAACTAAGAGAAGCCCCAGGACAAAATGTGCATTTCATTGCCAAATATGTTCCTTGGACCCCTTTGTGTGACCAACTCTGCTGTGGATCTTAGGCTCCAGCCTTCCCTGATCTGACGTCCTCCAGACATTTTGGATTACAACTCCCAACAGCCACAGACAACATAGGTGAGGGATGGAAATGAGAGGAGTTGTCCTCTGAATTTCAGTAGCTTCATTAGCAACCCGCTTTTCTGCCCTACCAGTTATGAGAGAAGAGACTCCTCTTCTGTCATGGTGGTGTGTGGGTGTGTGGGTGGGTGGGTGGGTGGGTGGGTGGTGGCGGCGGCGGCGGCGGCTGGGGATCTCTTGATGTTGTCTATGGGCAGTGCCCATAACTCCCACACCACTGGCTAGGCTGGCTAGAGCTGCTGTTCGCATTGGAAGCCTCATTACTTCTGAAGGTATCACAGTCGCTGACCCCCTGCTCTATTACCTTTGTTGATGGCTCCCCTGATAAATTGCAAGAACTTCATACATATTACAGTCTCAGGTGTTACAGAAGAGCCTAGAGGGAGGGAACAACTCGTTCTGGCCCAAAATCAAGGAATCCATAGATGCTGTCTCTGCGGTGGACTGATCCAAAAGCGGAGGAAAAGAAACATGAACGACAGCTGCCTGGCTTTTTGTCCAGAAACTGCTGGTCTGATCTCGGAGCAGAGGTAGATGACACGTTTGCCTTCCAAGCTCCTTTACAATTCCCCTAGATATCAACTTGTCAAGGTTCTTTTGAACTGGAAATAAAAGGCTAAAGGAAAGGGTTCAAGGTCAAGTCTGCAAAGCTCTAGGTGCTATTATCCTGTTCCCCATAGACTGAACTCTTCTCTCATTCTCTCTCTCTCTCATTCTCTGCTTTCTGCAGCTAAGCTTTCTCCACTGTAGGTGCGGGAGGAGAGACTGGGATGAAGGGCTTTATTTGGAAACTGTGATCCGAGCACACAGGCTTCCTCGGTGGCCTTGGTGTCCCTGCCGCTCATCTTTTGCTGCTCATATCATGAAAGCCCTCCTCGCTCCCTGTGCTCCGCAGAGCTTGGAAGGTTCCTTAGGAATATAAGGACATGCTGAAACCATCCATAACTGAGTGCCTCATTCTTCTTTAAAAAGTAACTTGCCAAGCCAGTGAATGGGAAATATTGCTGCTTACACGGCTTATTAACATTCCCCTGAGGACAAGCTGCAGGAACACCAAATAATAAGGAAATATAGGTGGAACAGGTGGAGGATGATCATCTTTTAAAAGGGACTGTTTTGAGTAAAAAATGCTAAAGCAAGATCTCTGTGATCGTGGTTGTGTCTGTTCTCAGGGGAATAGTTAATTGTATCCTCTTTGCTCCCTAGGTAGGAAAATTCTTGGCAATTCCAGGCCAAAGCATTTTCAAAAGTGGAATACAAATCCCTCACCTCCATCCTTCATTTTGGAAAGTGAGGTCCCATCCTTCAGGTACCAATTCCTACCTCAATTTATTGTCCTCCATCATGATGCTTGAGGTAGGTTGCCTGGTGAATTGGCAGATTCTCAAAGTATTTAGACTCACCCACCCACTGGCTGCTTTGGATCTTTACAACAGGGTTGAGCAATCGTGGCCTCCTAGTGTTTTTGGACTACAACTCCCATCACCTCTTCTCAACATGAGTTCTGAGGTGAAGGATCATGGGACCTGTGTTCCAAAAGGATCTGAAGAGACACAATTGCTCGCCCCCTCTTTAGGCCAACCATACCCTACCTCAGGTCTTTAAAATATGCTGGACTAGCCTTCCATGATCCCTTGCTGACACAGCCATTGCCCATGGTATTAGGGAACAATGGGAGTTGCAATCTAAGATATCTGGAGAGCACGACATCCAGGGAAGGCTGCTCTGGGCCCACATGTTTTCCCTCTGTCACTGTTGTTAAACTGGGGACTTCTTTCTGACTGAGAAGTTAGGTGTGGGCTCCGCAGAGATGCTTCTGTATTCAAAGGCAAAAATCTTACTTCCAGCCTCATTTCTAAAATCCGAGAGGTTCCAAAATCCCAGAGAATAGGTAAAAACAGCACAAAGTTTAGAAAATCCCGGGGGGGGCATGTTTTATGTCAGAAGTGGCCAAAGCAAGAGAGGCCTCCTGACTAAGGTAAAGGTAAAGGTTCCACTTGACAATTTTTGTCCAGTCGTGTCCGACTCTAGGGGGTGGTGCCCATCCCCGTTTCCAAGCCATAGAGCCAGCGTTTGTCCGAAGACAATCTTCCGTGGTCACATGGCCAGTGCGACTTAGACACGGAACACTGTTACCTTCCCACCGAAGTGGTCCTTATTTATCTACTTGCATTTGCATGCTTTTGAACTGCTAGGTTGGCGGGAGCTGGGACAAAGCGACGGGAGCTCACTCTGTCGCGTGGATTCGATCTTACGACTGCTGGTCTTCTGACGCTGCAGCACAGGCTTCTGCGGTTTAGCCCGCAGCGCCACCACGTCCCTGACTAACTTCTTTGTAAACAAATAACATGTTTTTCTTTCCTGTTGACTTTTTCTTTTTTACACATCTGCTGCATGGATGGTGTGATTTTTTCACTTCTCTTTTTCACCAGCATTGCTTTGAGTGAAGAGGTGGATAAAATAAGACAAAGAGTGTGATACTGTGTGCTCAGATACTTGGGAAAGAGCCTCACTGATGGACTTTCAGCTGCACAAATCTGCTTCATTATTATTCACTAGTATTCATTATCATTTACATAGATCCTGGAATGTTAAATTTAAGAATACTGAATAACCTTCATAGTTCCAACCCCCAGCAGTTAGTTACAATTATAGTTATAATTTCAAAAAGTAACAATATACTTTCCCATTTCTTTCAAGTAACTAAACAGATTGCTTTGCAGTTATTAAAAAAAAACCCAAACACAAAGTGCTATAAGTTGGTGCCCTTTGCTACTAAGCATGCTTTCCTGCTGTCCACCTGGCTTTCACCTTACCCACCCACAATACATAACAGAGCTGCAAAAACAACCAAAAAAGTTCCAAAAACACTACAAAAGGAGGAAAGTCATCCCTCAGCAAGTTCCAATTGCAGTGTAATTTAATTTTACTGTTATTGATATTTGTAAATACATATCATCATACTTTGCACCTGTATAAGAAACAGCACATGCAAAATAATTGAGGGGTCTGTCCCTCAATTATTCTTTCTTACATGGAAGTGAGTCTAACTGAGTTCAGTGGAACTTACCTTTGAGCAGACCCATTGAGGATCCAATTATGTGACCTCGTTTTGTGCAATACAGAAAACTCATATTTGAATGTGTCCTCTCGCATTTCCTTTCATGGGGATGAGCTTTCAAAGGGAATGTTGTAAATACTTGTGTATATAGTTTTATATTTTAATCCATGTTTTTAATTATTGCTGGATTTGAATATTTTTGTATAGCGCCTTGGGTCCCCACTAAGAAAGAAAGGTGGGATTAAGATAAAATAAAATAAAATAAAATAAACCACACTTATAGTAAATTTAGATCTGTCCTGGTCAAGCATAGTATAGTTAAGCATTTCTCAGGCCAAGGTCATTGGGTTCCCTATTGTACTCCTGATTAGTACATAGGGATATGAAAACAATAAAGAAAACGAACAGAGAAAATTGGTTTGTCTGAAATATGATGCTGGAAGAGAGTTTTGTGGATATTCTCAACAACCAGAAAATGAACAAGTGGATTACATCAAGCCTGAAATTTCTCTGGGAGCAAAAACGTTGAAACAGAGGCTGCTCTACTTTGGGCACATCATGAGAAGACAAGACTCACAGAAATAGACAATAATGCTAGGAAAAACTGAAGGCATTAGGAAAAGAGGATGGCCAAGTACGAGATGGATTGACTCTGTAAAGGAAGCCACAGGCTTGGGTTTGCAAGAGCTGAACAGTGGTTTGAGGACAAGTCATTTTGGAAGTCACTAATTCATAGGGTCATCATACCTTGGAGGCAACTTGACAGCATGTAACAACCTGACCAGGCATTTTTGTAAAAAAAAATTACAATGGTCAAGCAAGCTTAGGCATTTGAAGAGAAATGTTTACTTATATTTCAAGGATTAGCTCATACATGTGAGGCATGAGTGGTAATGACTGGGTTTTATTTTCCCCTCTGAGAAATGTGGAAGCCATATTGGATGGTTGTTTGGTTATTTTCCCCAGGAACAAAGGTGTGTTTTCTGTGCTTAAACCCCACCACCACTTAATGGGTCTTCATGAAAGACATTATGTTATTAATTCCTTGTGAAACACCAGGTAGGTCCACAAGTCCCAAAGCCAATGGACCTGTCTGGTGTTTCACCAGGAATTAAGAAAATAAGTCGCCTCCTAGTTCACCACCCTAAGTCCTTGGTAATGAATGGCTAAGAAAGACCCAGTTTTGATTCTGGTCTATTCAGGAATCTTTTAGGATGTGGTGATCAAGTCAAGATGGATCTAAACCAGGGGTAAGGAACCTGGCCCTACATATGATGTTAGGCTCCAACTTCCATCATCCCTCACCACTGGCTCCTCTGACTAGACATGCTGGGAGTTGGAGTCCAATTGCATTTGGAGGCGTGCACACACCCGCCCCTGACCTACACAGTTTCAGATTATTGCAGAGGGATTAAATGGATTTTAAAAATTAGGGTACAGGCTAGATTTCATCTATGAACTGTTTTCGCTGCATTTTTTTAACCAAATCTTCATAGCATTTTGTGATGCTGTAGGATTAAAGTTCTACAAGCTGCCCCGAGCAGTATATGGAAATCATTTATAGAAATTTTTAAAAATAAAATCCCAGTGTTTTTGATTGAGCCCACTGGTTTACAAATCATGCTTTTCTGGAACGGAAGACAGTAAACCAAACGCAGATTATTGCAAGAGCTGTCTGAGATAGAGGGAAGTGGAGGAAAGAGACTGATAGAAGCTCTCTAATTTTAAAAGGGAACGGCGGGGTAGTTAGTCAAAATGTGCAGGGGTGTGTGCATTCTTTAAATGCACCGTTTAATTCACATGCTGCAGATGGTGTGGAAAGTGGGGGTGCTTGAGGAGAGGAAGGAGAGCATATTATTAATCATTAATCTTCACAACTGCAGACCTTGTGTCATGAGTGGGAGTTTGTGGCTCTCCCGTTGTTGTGGAATTACACTTGCCACCTTCCCTCAAGATTGGCTATCTTGGCTGGGGCTGATGGGAGCTATAGTCAAGCTATGTCTGAAGAGTCGCACCATTCTCATTGCCGCTGTATGAGTTCTCCTTCTGTGGCAGGAGTGGTCAAACTGCATCCCTCAAGATTGACTTGGGCTGCAACTCCCAGTGCATACCATAGACCAGTGGTGTCGAACTGTGGCCCTCCAGATGTTCTTGGCCTTCAACTCCCAGAAATCCTGGCCAGCAGAGGTGGTGGTGAAGGCTTCTGGGAGTTGAAGTCCAAGAACATCTGGAGGGCCACAGTTCGACACCACTGCCATAGACTGTCACAAAGGCACAGTAAATGGGTTCTAGAGCAAATAGAGCCTGAACTCTTGCTACAAGCTGAAATGACTCAGATGAGGCTATTATACTCTTGAGCACTTCACTGGGAAGACTAGATTTGCTCAAAAAGACAATAATGCTGAGAAAAGTTGAAGGTAGCAGGAAAAGAGGAAGACCAAATATGAGATGGATTGACTCCATAAAGGAAACCATGGCCTTGAGTTTACAAGAGCTGAGCAGGGCTGCTGAGGACAGGACCTTTTGGAGGTCATTAAATCACAAGGTCATCATAGGAGGGAAGTAACATGATGGTACATAATAAGAGCAAACTCCCACGGTTTCTGGCTACACTAACCAGGACTAAAAAAAAAAGTTGTCGTTCAAGAACAGCTGTAGGGCGACTCTTTACTAGTGAGGGCTGTTAATGTCAGCACATTTTGGCAGTCACTCGTTGTTAGCATTGCCATATGTCAGAGGCGGCTTAATGGCACATGGCAACAAGCATCCTAGTGGGAAAGTTGGTATACAGTAGCTCTTTAGGTTTGAGCTGGGGTTAAGAGTTCAAATCCCAACTGTACCTCCCAGGAGAGGGACCGACCGAGATCACCCGGAGTGTATGTGTGGCTGATTGGTTACATGTCCTGGTACCTGTGAGGATTTGGAGAAATAGTAGTGTCTCCAAGCACCACCAGAACAAGGGGCTGGTAAACCACCTTTGGGTACTTTATATGTGGAAAACCCTGTCAAAGGGTCTCACAAGTCTTGAGCGCACACCTTTATTCTTATGATTCCACTGTGCTCCAGGGAGCACCAGGTGGCTGCTCTCCATCAGCCACCGGATGTTTACAGATTACAGACATGCCTACCTTGCATCCTTATCTGATCAAACAACTTAGTGTTTGTTTATTGAATCTAAGACATTGCTCTGGACTGGGGGTGGGGGGGTGGAGTGTCGTTCTTTCCCAACACTCCCGCATGGGGCAGCCTATCAGCATCCTGCACAGTGAAACGTCGCATGCTCCTAGCCTTTTCTCTTTTTTTCAGGACAGAGAGAGAAAGAGAGAGGGGGAGGGATTGGATTGCCTTGGTAGCTTTTCTCCAGAAAATCAGGGATGAGGCGGTAGCTGAAGAAGAAACCTGGAGAAGAGACAACATTAATGACCCTGCCTCTTACCGCAATTGGGATAAGCAACCCTTAGGTCTCTGGGTGAACTTATGAAGATCCCAACTGGATCACACCCAAGTCCTACTTAGTCCAAAACTTATGTTCACACAGGGGCCAACCAGTTGCTTATGGGAAACCCAGAAACATCCTATGAGTGCGATTGTGTTGTCCTGTGGAGGTTCTCCAGCAGGTGGTATATACAGAGACATACAACATCTATTGTAGGCCCTTTGATATTTTTAAGGGATTTCATTTTTTAAAAAATACATTTCTCTGGTGCTACACTGGAATTACTAAACCCTCATCATCATTACATGGCTCGGAAGTAAACCTCAATGATTCCTGTGAAACTTAACTTGCAAGGAAGTGGGGTGTTTAGGATGATAACCTGACAGTCCTATCTTACACATATTTAGCTGGAAGTTTAAATCCTCGTGACTTGAAGAGTACTTCCTTCTCAAGGAACAATACAAAGGATTTCAAGCCTCACATTCAGAATCCGCTGCTCCTATCGTTTAGAACAAAATGATCTAAATGAAACCAAGCAGCAAGAAAAATTCCACTTCTCATCAGATCAGAGAATGCAAAATGCCAGGAAATGGCTGGTACAAGCAATTAAGGGGGTATCAAAGGAGCCACATCACTCACCATATATTGGGTGAAATGAAGTGTATTAGAAAAAAGAGAGAGGCGAACCAATGTACCACCAATTGAAGGATGACATATAGGGAAAAGAGAACAGGGGATACATCCAAAAGAGCAAGGGTTTCCAACTGACACCTATTTATCTTAATTTTACCTAATTAAGGCTGGAGCAAGAGTCTAGGCTTTCTCTGTCAGCTTAGCACAGCTTGCTCTAAATAAGCCACTTCCCAATCGGAGACCAGTCAACAGAGGCCACATTTTAAACATTGACTTTAGAGGTTGATGTTAGTTTTCCTTTGAGGTTGTAATCTCACTCTGGCTTCTTAAAAATCGGTTTACAGCCCCAGTGTTGTATGTGAAGAGGCAAAAGGGAAAGACCTAGGTAATGCTAACTTACTAGTGTTGCTGTTCAGCACAGACTTTTCAAGAGAAAATACAACACTGACTGCTACTCAGTTCTTATCACAATTGATGGGTGGCCTGCACAATTCCAAGCTGTCACTATTTATTATTGTCCCACTTTGTTTATGCATCTTAGTACTGCAGACAAGTTGCATGTTCCTCCCATGCCCTTTGGTCACTGCCACGGAGGTCCTCAAGAGCACCTTAAGACAGCCAACAGCCTATGTCACTCACAGGCTTTGCCCACTCATAGTACTCACCCAGACACAAGGTGTTCGGACAGACACCATCTTTATGCAAACTCCTGCAGCCTGGGGTTCACTTCCTTGGCCTTCTTGCACGTGTACAGCCATTTGATTATCCGAGCGTTGCGTTCAATCACTGAGGTGCCCGTCGGGACCTGTTCTGTGAGTTCCTCTTCCAAGAGTCCGTCGTCTCCGCTGTGCCTCGTGAAGTCACTCTCTGATGTGGCCATGCTGATGCTTCGGATCCGGAAGGAGAAGTTGTCAGAAACCACGGAGAAATTCTCTTGGCCAAGGTCCTCTATCACATCGGGTTCAAGGCCGCAGTACTTAAAGAAAGTGTCCAACTCTGAGAAAGATTTTGAATAGCGAGAACTAATGTCCGACTGGGAGCGATGTAAACCTTTCCGCCTCGCCTCTTTTGCCTCATGAGGTGCTGCCGTCAAATTTGAGGTGTTTTCACATCTGCTGGTGAGAACAGCTGCCGGACTTGTTTTTGTGGGCACAGACCACCCTGCCAGGTCAGGGTTATGGCTTGTCTCTTTGATCAGCCCAGTCCCTTCTGTTTGCGGTGCAACATCCTCCTTGAGGATGACTTTGGACACTTCGGGAGCCAGTTGTTTTTCCTTGAGAGAGCCCTGGAACAACCTTCTCACCAAACTTCCACGAGCGCTTTCCTGGCTTTGCCCTCTAACAAACTCACATTTCTGACGGTAGATCACTAAGGAGTCTGGTCTGACCTGCCTCTTGCCAAAGCTGCGCCTCACGATCGGAGGGCCACACTTGAGGGGAGCAGGGCCCGAATCCATGGGGCCAGCGACTCTGGACCTGGTGAGTTGCCCCTCGGCCGAGCTATTGGCTTGCTTGCTTTCCACCGAACAGCTCTCACTGCTGCTCTCAGAAGCTGAACTGGGCGCCGTTGTCACCGCCACCGGCTCCTGCTTGGCGCTGATGACCTGCTGGCTTTTGACATACTTGGCCTTATCAGCTGCCAGTCTTTCCACGGCACTCTTCTTGCCTGGGTTGCCCGCCTCCATCTGCTTGCGAAGGTATTCTGGACCCTTGTGGAGAAGCCGGGCTGTGAGTGAGGAATGGAAGCCGGAGATGGCATGCATTCTCACAGTGTGAGAGATTTCAGTTGGCATATCAGGTTCAAGTGCCTCAAGCTGGCTCCCAGTCCAGGAAAAGAAAAGGCAAGGCAAGGGAAGAAAAGAAAAGAAAAGAAACCAAATTTCGCAACTTCCCACCTCCTCTGCCTCTCTTCTGTCTCTCCTCCTGATGCAGAAGAAATCCAGGGAGCTTGTCCCGAGGAGCCAGCTCCTGCCGCTGGTCTGTGGTGATTAATTTCTGAAGGAAGCAAATCTCCTCAGTCTTTAACTGTCTGTCCCAGCCGTAGACTCTCTGACACACATCTACACACACACCTCCACAGCTGCTTCCTTGCACATTCACCTTTCAGCTGAGCCAACCCCTCTGCAAGCCAGACCCAGCCAATCCTGTCGGAGCACAGAGGCCTCTCTGACATCACCAGGGAGGGAGACGGCTCCCCGAGGAGGAGGAGGAGGCCAGAGGAGTGGCCCAGACCATCCGCACGCCACTGCCTCCAGCAAGGGCAAGCCCTGGGGAGAGTGTTTGCTTAGCATATGCTCTCAGCTGCTGCCACCTCCTCCTCCAGCAGCAATGCCAAGCAGCCGCGGCCACTACAGCAGCCACCGCAGCTGCGAGCGTCTAGTGTCTCTTTTGCAGCCCAGGCTGAGGCATAGGTGCTGGGGAGGGAAGCATCATAAATGCCCCACTGCCCCTTTCTACCTTTTGAAGGGCAGGACTGGATGTCCAGGAATAAGCCATACTGAGGGGAAACTTGATACGAGAGTGTCTGTGTGTCGCAGTGCTTAAGAGGCTGAGACACAAGACGCCAGTACAACAATTCAGGAAGTACACAGGCTGAATCTCACCTCAGCTTTAAACTCCTCAGGTGACCTTAGTAAGCAGCCCAGGAAATGCAGACAAAGATCCAAAATGAAAGTGTGGAGTGCGGTGCATGCTGGCAGATGTAAGTACTCTGGAATTTGGCTGAATGAACATGAGCAGCAGCACGGCCATGCAAACGGAGATGGCCTGGAGCAGCTTCCTTAAAACGAAGACAGTAACGTGCAAGGAGAGTTCAAAAATGGGCATTGAGAACAAACAGTATAGCTACTGTTTTTAGCCTTTAAATATTATCTTTTTAACAATGTAAGCCGTTTTGGGTCCTTTTAAAGGAGAAAGGTGGGATAAAAATATTTCAAATAGATTAATAAATTCTGTCTGTTCTTAGTTCTGCTATGGGCCACGAGACTGAGAACTTGTAACACAGACAGCTGTAAAAAAAAAAAAAAGTCAAGAGGGTGACCCATGAAGAAGTGCCATGCTGAAGGAAAAAAGACTTAAGATATTGTAATGCATATAAAGCACAGGAAGTCAGAATATGTTCTTCATGAAAAACTGAACATACAAATTCTTACAGCTGATCAGCCAAGGTAAAAATGCATGGGGTGGAGGGAAGTGCAGGACGAAGAAAAGCTTACTGGGTGAGAAACCTGGGAGACAAATTTGGATACGGTGCAATATTATTGTTTGGAGTGGCCCCCTCCAAAGTCAAAACAAGCATGATGATGCCCAAACTTCAGTAGGAGTGGAACAGTGACACAAAGGTGGTCTTAAGCAAAGTACTCTGAACCTTACGCCTCCTGTATGTGTGGTCCTTTAAACCTCTCTGTATGCCCATCTCTATTTAATGACCTTCCACGAACTGTGAAAATCAAAAGATTAGTAAACATTCTATAGTGTGTGTGTGTGTGTGTGTGTGTGTGTGTGTGTGTGTGTGTGTGTGTGTGTGTGTGTGTGTGTGTGTGTGTGTGTGTGTGTGTGTGTGTGTGTGTGTGTGTGTGTGTGTACACAGAGTGATGGGCTAGGACTTGAGAGACCCGGATTTGAATCCCCGCTTGGCCATGGAAACTCCCTGGGGGAGTGGAACTGGCAAAACCACTCCTTACCTTAAAAACCCTGTTGGGGTCGCTATATGTCAGTTCAACAAGACACTGCTTTGTGCTGGGCCAGATCGTTAGTACCCATAGCCAAATATTGTGGATGACCAGCAGTATTGCACAAAGAATCCTTCCAGCATTCTTTGGCTTACTCACTCTAATTCCAACTGTTACCAACTACTTGGCATCTAGATTTTTTAAAAAAAACTTTTAATTTTATTTTTATCAATCCATCCAAAATAGCATAACAGGAGAATACATATTGCATTACAATAATAGTACTGTACCTTTCTTATTCATATACTCTTATACCTTCATATATACACAATGTTTAAATGATCTCTTTTCTCTTTTTATGTAGTCTCTTTCATGGCTCGTTATTAATTCCTTCGCATCTAGATGAGCAGGGTACTTCAACTACTAAGCCTTTGTAACATTAAAATGATCCTAGATCTTTTGCCACTGTGATGACCAATGACTATGAAGTGTGTTGCCTTCATATGCATTTCTCTTCAACCCTGGTTGTTTTCGTTCTGAAATGCTACCAATTAGGCAAAGAGCTGGCAGCAAACATTAGTCTGCTGAGCTTAATTGTGAAAGGTAAGGGTAGGTACCTAGGAAGAACTGGGGGGACATGACATATGCATCTACAGGTAGGCAGTGAATATTCCTAAATTGTGCAAGGGTGAAAGAAATCTCTAGATAGAAGTCACTTTACATTGCCCCAGGGTAAATCACACCAGCTGTTTAGCTTCCTGATAGTTCAGGAAAAAATTAAGGGCAGTGGGGGAGGGGAGGGAGAATCCGTAGCCCAGTGGCAGAGCCAGAAGGCAAGGTCACCACCGACCAGTTCAGTCTTCAGCATTTTTGGTTTTAAAGATCTCAAGAAATAAGGGGAGAATAGCCTGGTGACTATGGAGAGCCACTGCCAGTTCAAGTAAACCAGGATGGAAAAGTTATGGATCTCCATATTTCTAGGCTGCAACTCCAAAATTCCTAGCCATTAGTCATGTTGGTTGAGACAGTTGAGATCTGGAATCTAACAACATTTGAAGCAACACGGATTCCCAATTCTGTAGTGAAATAGACAGTACTAAGATTAGACTTGGGCACTTCGTACAGTATTCCTTTCCCTGGGAAAACAAGGTGCTTTGGTGGCCCAATCCCACCGCCCCCCAGAACCGGCCGGGCCACTTCCTGCTGTAACGGGGTGGTGGTGGTGGTGGTTATGTGTTTCCAGTGATCAGCTCCAGTTCGCAATCTGGCTGCTACATTTTGAACTACTGAAGTTCACTGCCACCTTGGTCAGATCTCCCCAAACAGACTTCTTCTGAGTCCAATAAAATAAGGAATGGTCTCTTTTGTCTTACATGGCTCCTGCATACACACTTCTGCTTCTACCTCTGCCTCTGCCATGTGGTGGTATCTCTGGAGCTTAGGGCTTTGCCATGCTTGTCAAGACAGAGTCCTGGAAAGCTTACCCTGTTGTTAAAGGGGTGAGGAAGAAATCACACACCAATGGAAGTCTCCAGTGCCAAATCATGGGGTACAGGTAGAAAGTGGAGTAGCATCAAGTAGACACATCCTGGGTTAGGAGATGCAGTGGCAATCCCTGTTTTTCTGGCCTCTGCCCATTGCCCCGGCATTGTTGTGAAAGTGCCCTCCCACTTTTCTATCCAAAGAACAGTATCTGATTCTGCTGCAGCAGAACACAAACCATTCCAATGAAAATTACACATGCATAGGCAGGCACAAAATCTGTTAACATAATGTATCTTTCTATATATAACAAAATCTTATCCCCCTGCCTGATAGACACCAAAGAGGCTTAAACCTCGCCTCTGGAACAACTGTAGAGATACACCAGGCTCCCTCACTGAGGGCCTTCAAGACTAACTTGAAGACATGGCTATACAGGCATGCCTTCCCTACAGCTATAACCTAACCTATCTCTCCTTCTCTCTCTCAATCTCTCTCTCTTCTTTTTCTTCTTTTCTTCCTTTCCCATCTTGGACTCTGTGATTAATCTGGATTTTATTTTTACGTTCTATGTAAACCGCCCAGAGTAGACACGTTCTAGATGGGCGGTATATAAATACAATAAGTAAATAAATAAATAAACCTAATATAATATTTCCCTGTTGATTCACAACATATTAATCTATGAATCTACTAATCCTAAATCTTAATAAAGTCAACAATATACAATTAAATGTAGAGAATGTGAATGTAAGTTGAGGGTTCAGAAAAGGACACAGAGAAAAGTGCTGCAGGGCAGGCTTACACCAGAGCATATCCTAACACCAACTGCTCAGGAGATTTAAAAGCAGCTATGCTCACCTTTCAACTGGAAAGAACCAAAGGGAAAAATACTTTCTGGTGTCTGTGCCTGCTTCCAGATTTCATCTGTGCAGACACCATTGACAGGTTTTGCTCTAACCCCAGTCCCCCAGTCCCTTGGAAAACCCATGGCAAGCCCAATGAGGAGACACTGAGATCTCTGCCCTCACTACCTTTGGTTCCAGGATGTCTTTACATTTCAGTTTTCCATGAATCACCCAGGATGTCTGAGAAATGGGTTTTACTTTCACTTCTTCATCCAGCAATATTATTACAGATATTTGGAAATTCAGATGCAGATAAATCCGGAACTATCTGGATATAGTATTATTCAGTGAATTCCAAGTATTTCTGAATCCAAATGTGCACCCCTACTGAGAAGTGATGCAAGAGCCCTCTTCTGATGTCCGAAGAGCTCTCACGTGGAAGAGGAAGTAAGTTTGCATACTACTGCTCCAGAGGACAGGACTCTAAACTATAGATTATCTTGGAGACAAGAGGAACTTGAATGTGGCTTTAATAAATCAAATAAATAATCTTCCTCCTAATTATGCAGAGGATAAAATGGTTCAATGAGGAACCTACATAGCAGATTGAGCTACAAGTCTCCCTCAGTACACCACCCTGTATTTGTTAGTTTACCTCAGCTGGCACTTACTGTCTCAATATATTCACTCAGAGACTCTGGTAATGAGAAAGAATAAAATGTTTCCGTTTGCATACAGTTCTTCATATATAAAAACAAACATCACATAGTGTAAAAAAATATTAGCTTGTTACATCATGGAGCTTAACTGGTTAACTTGCTTCATTATTGACTATCTGACTAGTTTTATATAGCTGGACATAACACATCACTGTAACTGTCCACTTCTGACAGACTCCACTGTGAATTCTGACTCTTAACTGACAGAACCCTGGCTGGGAAAAAGTTGGGGGAAAGCATTTGAGGTAGAGAGGGAACAACTAACTGCTGCGGAGTTGGCTGACATCCACCTCAGTCTAGAAAAGTCAGTCCCAGCCAACTCTCAATTATTAATGTAGCGAGCACACTGAAGCCTCTACCAACTCAGGCCTCCAGGAGTGCTCACTCTTCTTCTTCAGTTGCTGCCACCAATTTTATCCAATATTTAAAAAAGACAAGTGTTGTTTCAAAACAAAAAAACTTGTTTATTGGTTTAACAAAATAAAGTAAGTAAATCACAAGATGTTAATCAAGGTCTCTCAATCACTGACACACACAGACTCTTCCCTCACTGACTATTTGGCTCACAGGCCCATAGACACACTCATCACTAACTCTCCCAAAATCTCTCTCCCTCTCCTTACCTCATACACCCCTTTATATATTCCAGCTCCTCCCCCTTCTGCACCACCTTCCATCCCCTCATTGGCTGATGTTCCACTACCCAGCTGTGACGGACAGGTGAGGGCAGGGCTGAATGCTACAGAATCATATGTAGGTAACGGTTGCAGTACATTTAAAAAAAGAGGATTCTAATTAAACAAAAAAACACAAACCCAGTTTCCATTAAACATTACGAATTACTTCCTGAAAGTAAGAACTTTCCAATGGACTGGCAGATTGCTTCAAAGGGTAGTGGATTTTCCATAATTGGATATTTTAAAGAGACCTGAGGTTACCATTTGCCAGGTGTGCCTCCGCTATTGATGCTTCCTTAGGGTGACCTTGAGATCTCTTCTAAGTTCAATGATTCTCTGCTCTGTTTTTTTTTTTTTTTTTTGCTTCCTTGTGAGATTAAGTTCCTGTAAGAATTTATGTGCCTTCTGTACCACAAGAGCTCACCTGGCCCACGATAACAGGCTTCTGCTAATTGAATTAACTCTTGAGATTAAGTAATGCTATGGATAACAAGAGGAAAATGGCTCAGTGTTGCAGTATAATCATATCAGTTCCAAAGCTATAAGAAACAAATTAGTTTAAATCCCAGCATTCAAGCTCCATTAGGCTTGCTTTGCAGAAAAGCCGTGTTAAGCAAAAATCACATATGCAATCAGATCTTATCACACTGAAGTCCTAGCAAAGCCTCTGGATCTGATCAATAAATTCTTTCACATTGGAATGTGGGGCTTCCAAAGACCATGTGGTCTGAGCTTCATCAAAAAAATAAATCTTTAAACATAAATAATTGCTACGCAATTGCTTGTGGATCAGGAATATGTTGAGATTTTGTTCCCTTAAGAAAGAACTGATGTCACTGAAGAGACTTAAAAGCACCTGACAAAATGATGGAAACGGAGAGCTTTTACTGATGTTAGTTTGTACCCAACACAATTGGACTGAGCTGGATTTCCCTGGGGCCAGAGGGGGAGAAGGAAGCAAGAGCAAAAGATTAATGAAGTTCACACAAAGTGCAATATAAACAAGTTGGGGCTATCTATATAATCCATGGTTGAATTATTAAAGTGTAAGATCGTAGACGTGGTGGTGCTGCGGGCTAAACCGCAGAAGCCTGTGCTGCAGGGTCAGAAGACCAAGCAGTCGTAAGATCGAATCCACGTGACGGAGTGAACGCCCGTCACTTGTCCCAGCTCCCACCAATCTAGCGGTTCGAAAGCATGAAAATGCAAGTAGATAAATAGGGACCACCTCGGTGGGAAGGTAACAGCGTTCCGTGTCTAAGTCTCACTGGCCATGTGACCACAGAAGATTGCCTTCGAACAAAAACGCTGGCTCTATGGCTTGGAAATGGGGTTGAGCACTGCCCCCTAGAGTCGAACACAACTGGACAAAAATTGTCAAGGGGAATCTTTACCTTTACCTTTAAGATGGTAGAGAATGTAAATGTAAATTGAGAGTTCAGAGAAGGACACAGAGAAAACTGCTGCAGAGCAGGCTTACACCAAAGCATAACCTAACAGCATCTACTCAGGGGATTCATAGTCAGCTATGCCCAACCTTCACTTGGAAAGAACCATAGGGAAAAATACCTTCTGGTGTCTGTGCCTACTTCTAGATGTAATTGGTGCAGAAAGACGCCATTGAAAGTTTTGCTTTCACCCCGGTCCCTCACTCTCTTGAATTATTAAACTATAACTTTCTCCCCCTAAAAAATTAATTTTGACTGACTGGGAAAAAGATATCAGTTTTATGGATTTATAGAAAGAAAGCCAAATTACAGATCTGAAAAATATCATCAGTTCACACTTGTTTGATTCCTAATATACTTCATCCAGACTCTTCAAGTAAACCGTTATTGCATCAGTATGTGAAGTTTTACACCTTTGTAAACTTGCTTCACTTCTTGCTTGACTATGATCTGGCAAAGCTTATTTTCAGTCACCCGCTATTATAATTGCTGTGCAGATGTGAACATGAAACTGTTCAATCAAAGATCTTTGATGTGACTGAACAAGGTACAGTGGGGTCTCGACTTACGAACGGCTCGACATACGAACGTTTCGACTTACGAACCGCTCTCATAGTAATATATGGACTCGATTTACGAACTTAGATTTGAGTTACGAACTCTTTTTTTCCCTTTTTTTAAAGCTAAGTCATCTTAGGTTAAAAGGAAAAAAGAAAAAATATCCCCCTCTAGTGGCAGAAGGCGGAATAGCAGCTTCCCATTAGTTTCTATGGACGGAAAAGAGCAGATACGGATTAAATGGTTTTCAATGCATTCCTATGGGAAATGCAGATGCGACTTAAGAACTTTTCGACCTGAGAACTGCCTTCCAATACGGATTAAGTTTGTAAGTCGAGACCCCACTGTACTGAGGGAGAATACAAATGCATACCATGGTGTAAGCCTACAGAAGGGCGAAGGAGAAGACATGGTGACCTTCTTGGATCTGAGTTTCGTTCTTAAAGGTAACTGTGATTAAAGGAAGCCTTTTTTAAAAAGTTACTTCAAAGGGCTTTGGGTTGGCATGTTTTGGATTATTTCATTTTGAGAGAAAAGAGGGCTTCCAAAAGGGAATTGGAGTGTGAGAGGGAGGTTCTACTGGAGATGGCTGGATCTCAGATGTCACACTTGAGATGCTGGTAAAGAAAGGGTTGGAGAATGATCACTATTGACATATTCAGATCTGTAATCTCTGTGAATATCCCAATTTGAAATCTGTGTTGTTTAGAGCAGAGATCAAACTGAATCCCTGGTGCTCGTGCATTTATACTATACTGCCAATCTTTCTGTCTCTCTGTATGCATGCATGAATGAATGATTGAATCACAAAGTTATGTACTGTGCAGACCAAAATGTTTTGCAAAACCCATAACAGATTTAGTCAATGTGATCTTTCATGCTTTCTTTAAAGAAAGGTGTCTATGGTGATAAGAGTAGTGATGAGTGACATGGGACACAGAAAATGACAATAATATTATTAGTAAAGGTAACAAATTTCGAAGGGGTTGATTACACAAACATCCAGTCCATAGGAAGAATCACTAGCTAATGCAAAGTGTCTGTCAGTTAATTGACAATAATCTGTCTTTTGCCTTTGAAGTGTTGAAGAAATGAGTTCTGCTGTTCGGTTGTGCTGAGACTCAATTTTTGCTAAAGAAAACAAGAAAAACAAGACAATAAGAGGATCTAGCTTCTTCCCCTACCGCACCTTTCTTTTAACACCCTGCCTGGTAAAGAGAGAGTATTCTCAAAAAGCTTGCATACTTTGTGTGTCTTTTGGTTAAGGTATAACCTCAGTCTGGATGTTGGAATGATTTCTATGCCAGCATGACTATCCCTGCTTTTATGTGTTTGTAATTTGTAGCTTATTAATAGACTTATTCATTGTTTTGTTTTCGTTATGCGTTCTGAAAGAAAAAAAATGCCTGTCTTTCTGAGTAAAGAATTAGACCATAGCTTCCTGCTCAGAGTCTTTTACAAAAAGACTGAGTGAGGAGATTCTAGAAAATATATTTAGAACTTGGTTTCAATTAAACAATTCTTTTATATATTTATTTATTTATTTATTTATATTTATTTATTTATTTATTTATTTATTTATTTATTTATTTATTGCTGTATAAATGTGAAATACTATTCTTGGCGGTGTACAGCAAGCTGAAAATAGATATTAGTAAACACAAATAAAGAGTAAAAATTAAGACAATGAACAGCTAAAACCAAAACCAAATGGCTGTGGAGTGAATTTCCTTCTACAGGCAGGACAGGAGGCATACAGTTAGCCAGGATCCTTGTGAGAAAGAGAGAACTGAAGGAGGCCAAAGGACTTTTGGAAAATCTGTTCTTTGTCTCTGGTTTTTGAAAAAGAAAAGAAACTGATGTGTCTTTTGAAAACAGACAGAAGTTAGCCTCTGAAGGTTTCATTTGCTGTCGCTTCCTTTTGATCTCTCTCCTCACTCCCCACCCTCAGTCTTGCCCCTTGTCCTCTAGCTGCTTTCCTTCTGCATCTGCATTTTCCACCTTTGCTTGTTATATCATGTCCAGCTTACATGATGTTATCTAAACTCTGTTCTTTCCCCACCACAAGCAGAGCAATCTATAGGGATGCCTGAATATGGAAAGTGATTGCCCTTGGGCAACACTGAACATAGTCACGTTGTCCTGACTACGAAGCTGCCATTTGTTATAGAAGTGAAAGGGTATCTGAAAGGCCATCGAGTCCAACTCCCTGTTGCTCTGGCTTATTGACTACAACTGCAGCATCCCTGAGAGATGGTCATCAGATGTGTCAGTTGCGTGGCTAAGAGACTTTCTCTCCCACAACACTATCTTCAAATGTTTGTCACATGTTAAATCATGTGTAATATTTCCCCCTCGCTCTAGCCTGAAACTCAACTCCCACGCCTTTGTCGATCAGATGTGTAGATTTTACGAACCTGAGATGTTACAGTCAGGGAGAAGCTCTTGGTTCAGCCATCAGTACCCAGGTACAGACCACCAGGTGCGCCTACGTGTGTATTGTCCTGATTGATTATCAGTGATTCTTTAAGGCTCCAGGACATGAATCTTACTCTGCTGTGTCTGGAGATGCCGGGGTTGAACCCTGGACTTTTTGACATGAAAAACTGTGTGCTCTATGATCTTTTGCCATTCTCTCAATGTCCCACATTTTTGTGGCCTCAGTGAGTCCTTTAAAATGAAAGCCATGACTTGTGGCTGTAAGATACCACTTCTTGAGGGGAATGCTAAATGTCTCTTTGGTCTGGGGAAAAAAGTATCTGAAGGATCAGCGTGAAATCTGTAAACATTTCACGACAATCGTACTTCAAAACAGCAGATCAAGATGGAAATTGTATCTGTGAAAGAAATATTTACAGGCTGCCAAATCCGTAGCTCAGCAACACAATCTGGAGAGCCACAAGTTGCCCACCCTGGTTGTGAATTAGGGAAATATTAATGAGGCACACCAGCTGACAGTATTTTATCAATGACTGTGAAACCTATGTTTTCTAGAGCACTGCACCACAGTAAGTATTACAAGGCACCAGAGTCTGGAAAACTCAAATTTAAGGATGGGTGTCACCTTTTATCGGACCACTTAAAAATCATACAAATTGCAAACTTTTGGGAATGAACTTCCTCAGACCGAGCACAACCCCTTCATCGACAGTGCAGAAAAATTATAAACCAGAGTCCAAAAATTATTGGTACATGTCCATGAGAGATTATCTCCGTCCTCTTGAGGCTGGTGTCTGCAGCATGGTTGGCATTTATATAGCCCCCCTCTTAAGAACTAAAGACTGCCAATTACTATGTGATTGCTCTCTCACACACACATACTCACATTGTGAGTTACTTTCAAAGTTACTTTCCAATTGCACTTATCAGTGCAATTAAGGATTCTGGGATTTGTAGGCCAAGAAGAAACCTCTCCAATCTCTGCGAGACACAAAGTCATTGTAGAAATACCATTTGCAGCAGCACTCTGATAATGAGTGTAGTCTTGCTTAGGTTACTCGCTGTGAGGATATAGGGATGAACTTAACACTTGATAGCTGCCTTGAGAAGCACAGATGCCATGAATCTGGTCACAGCAGGGGCTGGCCTTCCCTGGAGCTCTCCCACGGAGCCATTCGACTTTGCACTCCAGGCTGCCAAGCCAGTGAGCGAAATTCCAGCAAGGTTCAGAGATTTTTCAAGTTAGATCATTAAACGTGCATCCCTTCAAGTGCTGACACCCACCGCTCTTTTCTCCTCTGATTTTCAGCTGCACGGGCATTTGCTGAGCCATCTGTGACTCCTCTTACACTTGCACAGACTTGCCAAAGGAGAGGAAAGTCATTTCAAAGACCAAAATGTTCTTCCTAACCGTCAGGGAATGAATGATTTCCTCTCAGACGGGGTAATGTTACGACGGAATTGTCCTGGATTTTTTCCCCAAGTCTTTTTCTCTTATGATCCTGACATGAATGCTGAAAGTGTGACACGGAGGCCGCAGTTCGAAATGTGCTCACTAAGAAGGAAGCTTCACCAACAGCAGTGGGACTCCCATCTAAACATTCACAGGATTGTGTGTGTGAGGGAGAATGGTAGTTTTTGTGTCCCACCATCCCAACAAGTTTGATTTTTTGATTGACTGAATAGGCTCCTTCCTTCCTTATACTTAGTAGTGGTGGCCCTAAAGTACAGCAGCCATTCCATGGAGAATGACTGGCTAAATATACTTTGTAGGATTAAGCTACAAGGAGTATCAAAAGGTAGTCTGCGTGTACTGCTGAATCCTGTATCTCCAACATCTTTAGAAACCTGGAGGAGATGAAAATATTCCTCCTAAATTGCTTCCAATGTTTCTTGTAGCAAGCAGGAAAGTAGGAGATAGACATTAAAAATAAATACTGAAAGGCATGTCGAATACATTTTAAATGGTGCTTTTATGTGAATATTATAGGGAAGGGAATTTCACTGTCATATTTGTCAGGAGATTTGCAGTGACTCAAAGAGAGAGAAAAGGATCTCAAAGGCCGGCTAACTCAGGCCCATCGGCACAACATCCCTGATACATGGCCATCCAACTTCTGCTTTAGAAGGTCTAAGGAAAGAGTGACTGCCAATTTTCAAGGTACGACCACAGTTAAACAGCTTGTACTGTCAGGAAGTTCTTCCCAATATTTTGGGAAACATGGGTTGTAACTGGTATCCTTTCATTCTGATAGAGCTACTGTTTAACTGAGCCATTGGTTTCCATCCTTGTTTCCTAATCTGACTTTTAGTCTCCAAATCCCAGTCTTCTTGGACTTGCAATATGCTGGGGCAAAGAAACGGAGTAGTTTAGCTTGAAGGGCTTGTACCAATGGCTGGGAGATGCTATCCTGACCTCTGCTCTCTCCCCCCAATGTGGAGGGCTGGCTCCACATATTCTTGTTGAAGCCCTAGAGAAATAAAAGAATATTGATTAGAGATAGGCATGTACTACAGGTTCAGCAGTTCATGCTGGTTCATTTCTTGGCTGAACAGGTTCATTTCTTGACCAAACAGCTCCCCGGCTTTCATGCCCCCATCCTCTGGGCATTGCCTCTGAGAAACCGGTTTGTGCTCATCTCTAATACTGATTTATTCAACATATCTTAAAGACATACTGGTTTGTTTTGTGTTCTGTTATAGAGGAATCTGATCCTGTTCTTCTTTGGGTAGAGTCTGCAGACAGTATGAAATATAAATGTGGTAGAAGTAGCAAGCCCTTGGGGACAACTGTAGGAATGCGGGTTTGCACCCTGCCTCTGGTGTCCAGGTAATATTCAGGTGGGCATGAAAGATGAGTCCTTGTCTTTACACACTCACATTAAATAGCACAGAGGAGTCTGACTCTACACATGTTGATTCAGAAATAAATCTGATTTTCAGCAGGACTAATGTTAACCTAAATGCACACACCATGAACCCTTAGTAAGTACACTGTACAATGACGGGCTAAGATGATCTTTTTATTTAGCTATGAAAACTGAGGTGTAGTGAAACTTGAATATGTGGCAATGATTTCTCTCAGTTCACTGTTTTACTGGAGGCAGGCGAGATTTTCCCATTGTCCCTTTTCTTCTACCACTTTAGTTCTCTACCTTGCGCTCTCCTTCTCCCCAATCTTTATGTTTCCCAAATCACAGAACACACACAATCCCATGCACGCTTTCCCAGAAGTAATCCCTACTGAACTCTGGATTTTAATTTTTTTTTTTACTTCCAAGTGATTCTTTATTGATTTCAGTGCATTTCCCTCTTCACTTTTCCATGTCAGACATGGGAAAAGGGCTGCGAGCCATGCTGACTGGGGAATTTTAGGAGCTGTAGTCCAAGAATCTCTTCCTCAATCTGCATTAAAGGTGTCCTACTCATGCGTAGGATTGCAGTAGGGCTGTAGCTCTGAGGCCAGGCCCCTGCTTTGCAAGCACAGGGTCAAGTATTCAACCCATGGCACTTCCAGATAGGCTGGGGTCGGACACTGTGTAAAACTCTGGACAGCTACAGTACAGATAATACTGAGCTAAATTGGGCAATGGCTGGCGTTGGTACAAGGCAGCTTCCTCTGGAAGTCTTGTTATATTCCCCCCAGTCACCTAATGTTCTTTTCCCCCTTTTTTCTGGTTCTTAATGTTGCCATCTTGGATAATATTAATTATAATAATTGCATTATGTTAGTTATTGTTCTACATTGTTTTAATGTGTTTTAATTTTTGTAAGCCGCCCCGAGTAGACGTTGTCTAGGGGGGCGGGGTAAAAATTGAATAAATAAATAAATAAATAAATTATAGTGTCTGCCCAGATGTTGATTGGCTGGAAACAATTAGACCCAGTGTCCCACAGCTGTCAGCTGAAATCTCTTCCAGATGGGATTCTTTTGGCACACTTGGTGGTGCTCATGCATTTCGAAGGGGCGCAGGCAGCAGTGTTGCTTACCCACTGAGAACATCTGGCAGCTGTGACAGCAGCAAAAACACAGTCGTGTTTGGTAATGAACTTCCAAAGTAAGTCCCCTCCTGTCACTGCGTCCTGGCCAGATAATCTAGTAGCACCTGGAGTGAGGATATTGCCACAGAGGCTACGTATACTCATATTCATACAGGCTGCTAAAGCAAAAATGAAAGTATGCTAATCTTTGTGTTTCTTTTTTTATTTCAGTAGTTGTTGAGAAGCTAAAATAAATCTAGATTATGGCTTTTTAAATGGATGGAGCTGGAAACCCACTTAAGAGACAAGAAGCATCTACATATACTACTGAATGTTTAAAGGATACACAAACAAAAACTTGTGTAGAGTCTAAAGGATTGTTTCTCTACTACACCTCCTCTACCTTATGGCTATCACAAGAGCCACCCTAGAGGTACCTCGGGTTAATATTCTGCCCCAGAGCTACAACTTCTTACTTTGCCCACCTCTGCCCTTAAGCTACCGCTCTAGAAAGCCTGCAGCTACTACACTTACTTGACATCATTTTGTAAGTATACCGTTCTCTCTGGCATCTCCAGAGGAGGAGACAGCTCATCAGTCACAGAAACACCACAAAACTTGTAGGGAGATAGCAAGCTGACTGGGAGACAGTAACTCTTTGTTTCCACCACCACCACCACCCCAGGGAGCTACAGCCGGGGAAAATATATGTTGGGAACGTGAAAGGTGTCCCACTAGTGCCCCTGGTCAGTTATCTAGCTTGCCAACATGTGTACACTCCCTGCCTAGCCTAAATCACAGTGCTGCGTGTTTGACACCCACCCACTGTGGAACTTGGATGGGCACGCATAACAAGGAATTAAAAAAATCCTGGTTCTGCAAAGACCAGCAGATTTTTTAAAAAGAAAGTAATAATGGGGGGTGGGGGTGGGTAAGGACAATGTCTTGTACTCCTTTGATCTATCCAGTCAAAGCCCACATGAGAGAGTCATGCATCCATTCCACATTCTCTGACGCAGACACACAGACAGTTCTTACTGTAATGAAAACTCAGTGGAGCTACCTAAAAGAAAAGCAAGACAATTCTAGAATGCAATCGTCTAACCAGCGATGTATCACCTTCTCTTTGCCATAGCTGCTCGGTAGGGTGGCAATGGGATTTTCCAGGAGAGGTTTGGGTTTTCATGGGGACTTTGGCTGCCAATCCCTCGGCTTTGGTGCTTCCTTCTTTTGCTACAGCATCCAGCACCAAGTATCTTTATTCAAACTGCAACTCTTTATACCCCAGGAATGCCAGTTTCAGCGATTTCGTTGACCCAAACATGGCTGGATCTTTTGTGAATTGCTTGGAATCTGTGAAGCTCAGAAGCACACCTAGTGGAAAGGATAAGCCTTATTTTTGCTCCTGAAAAGCAACCAGGGTCTTCCTTCCCCCCCCCCCCCACTCCTGCCTCATTAATTGAGATACCATGTTTAAGGATAGCTGATCACACAGTAAGAAAACAAAACATTGTGGAGCATCTCCCTAATGGCCCATTTTCTCCGGCTCATGCTGTCAATTGCATTCAAAGAATTCTTTGATCAACATGGGGAAAAACACAGAACAGGTTCCAGGATAGCCAACTGAGATAATAATATGCTCAACACATCTCCTCACCAATCCCACCAAAGTGACACGTTTCTGTAGAATTTTTAATCCTCCAGGGGACGTGGGTTGGAATGAGATCAAAGGGTGGGGGGGAGGGAAAAGAGAAATCTTTGCTGTAGGTTAAGGATGTGTTTTCATTTAAAAAGATGTCAGTCAGGTTAATTCACTCTATCACTTCACTGAATTCAAGGAACACCAAAGATGTTGAACACACATTTTTAACGAGGGTTGCCCTGAATTATTCATGCAGCGCTTGCTGGAATACAACCAACAGACATAGCTCTGGTGGCATATTACAGAATAAAATAAAATAAAAAAAGGATAGAAAGAAAGGGGGGGAAAAACCTCCCCACCTACTTAAAAACATTATGCTGTCAAGCAGAAAACTATATGTTTACACATTCCAAGCAAGGGGTATGTGTTTAATCTTCCAGACATCGAACTCCAACTTACAAAAGGGATAAAGAAAAATGGTTTTGTGGTACTGTGAGTCGTCAAATGCAGTTCATGCAGCTTGTTGGTTTTCGTTTTAAACTTTTGCACAACACATTTTGTTGTAATTAGTTGGTGGTGGTGGTGATGTAGAACAAGTTCCCACTCATAATCAGTTTATAGGAAGAGGTGATGTTATAATTAACTGCTTCAGTAGCAGACTATACTATAGCAGATTGCTTTGCAAGGGAGATAAAATATACAGTTTATGTCATGGATTTAAACAAACCAGATTTGGTTGGCCAAACATTTAACCTTAACTGCCATTTTGAAATGCAGGAGAAGTATTACCGTAGGAGGCACATTCCTCCACCTAGAGCATTCACGGGGAGTAACGGCTGTAGGTTTTTATTTAAAACTCTGTACTCCGGCTTATGGAAATCATGTACAGTATTACAGTCCTGCATCCAACCAATATAAATTTGATGCAAACCTATTGGATTTGCATAACCAAACAGATAATAAATAGGTTTACATGGCCTACCTCATTTTGCATTATTTATATGTGTTGGGTCACCATTTAGAGTAGATTTTGAAGACAAACAGGGGACTGAGGGAACAGGAACAGAAAATTCCATTGTACACATAAAAGTCCACTTTTATGGATGTAGCTTTTAGAATAGATGGAGCTGAACATTTCCAAGAATATCTTCTTGGTCTTGATGGGTACAATCTTGGTTTGTCTTCTCTCTTTGTTACATTTATACCCCATTTTGCTTCTGATGAGCCCAAGGCTTTCCTTTTCTACTCTCTGTCCTTACAACAATCCTGTGAGGTGGGTCAAATTGAGAGAGAAAGTTCAGCCCATGGTCACCCAGTAAGTTCCATGGCTCAGCACTGGGGACTTGAACCTGCATCTCTCAGCTCTCCGATTTGCAGTACAGACTGAGGAGCCATGTTGGTGACCCAGTCACAAAGATTCCTCCTCATGGAGTGATGAATTGTGTTGTTATTTAAACAAGAAGGAAGAGTTCTTATTGCTCAGTTGAAAAATGTACATCTATATGTATAAGTCAGCATGTGCCAATTTTATGCACATCTAGCTCCTGTTTTAGTGATCAAATAGCAATCTGTATTCGCGAAGGCTTTCACGGCCAGGATCTAATGGTTGTTGTGGGTTTTTCGGGCTTCTTGGCCGTGTTCTGTAGGAAGAACCACTTTCAGAACACGGCCAAGAAGCCCGAAAAACCCACAACAACCAAATAGCAATCGTTTGGCCATGCCTGTAGCTGCTTTTGGGGCCTGCATATTTGATAGCACCACTGCCATTACCACCAAAGAAAGAAGGTTCTGTAACTATTTTTCCTAGACCTTTTCTTTCTGATCAAAATAGCTGCCGTACTTTTCTTCCTGTCAGAGAAAAGATTTTCAAACCTACAAGGGGAAAAACAACTTAGGCTGAGGATTTTGACTGGGAATATGGCTTGTTAAGAAAGATTCTCTTCCCCCCCCCCCCCCGCATCATGTTTCCAAGAAATGGTGTAGCCAACATGATGAGAACTTGAAAATGTTGCTCTTTTGAATCACAGCTCCCATAATTTCCCAGCTAGCAGAGCCAGGGCCATCATGGACATGCGCACAAGACTTGCTAGAAAAAGCAATACAGTAATGCTAGGAAAAGTTGAAAGCAGCAGGAAAAGAGGAAAACCAAATGTGAGGTGGATTAATTCCATAAAGGAGACCATGGCCTTCAGTTTATAAGCTTCAGTTTCATACAGTCACCATGTCAGAGGCAACTTGATGACACATAACAACAAGAACACAAGCTCTGCCTATGAATGCAACCAACTGGCAGACCAATTGTGTGAGGAGGCTCCTGCTTTTGCTATCTCCTGGCCTTCAGTTTGTCTTGTCCACTTTGTTCATGTGCTCTTTGCTCCCTTGGAAATGCAACACTGACACAGTTCAAATTATCCTGGTGTGTGGCTAATTATGTCAGAGGTGTCCTTCTGAATGCTGTTCCTATGTTTGAAGTAAGTTATTGGGAGAAGGACTATGGGGGGAGGGGAATCATCACACTGTTCTTTTTCCCCTCCTTCTTCATAGGTGGGGAGAAGGGGAGAAATGAGGGAGGCCATGTTATAGAAAATCTATTCATTTCGACTTGAAGAGCAAACCAAATTAATGAAGCAGATCTCTTCTGGAGGATGTTTACTTTATAAAAGTGACATCTTGAAGACAAAACCATGAATCTTTGAAGCATTCCATTGTTTTCTTCTTATCTTGGTAAACAATCATGTGCTTTGTAGTGCTGAAGAAGAAGAACAGACACTTGCAGTCAGAATGACCCTAAACTCCCTTGCAGGTAAAGGAAACAATGAGAAGGAGAGACAGCTCGGTGTTCATGGATGTTTTCCATCCATCCATCCATCCCCATTGGAACAACAGCTAACGAGCACCGATCTTGATTGAACTGGCTTCTGTTCTTCCTTCCGACGTATATTAGGCTCCTGATTGTTCCAGGAAAAGCTCTCTGCAATCTTGCACATTCCGCCTCTTAGCCATGCAAAAATCGCATTGCTAAGCCATCAATGTATTTTGCTCCCCAAGGCAGAAGATAGTATATAGCAACAATCTCACCACTTCCAGTACAGAAGGTGACTGGACTGTCAGTTGAAACTTCCTTCAGCATTATGGGTGGGATAGCACCCTTCCTTGCTCCTAGTGTAGGGGACTAGGGGCAAGTGATGTGACATACACAGTTGTGCCTTCAAACACAGGGGGAATGGCTAGCAGAGGGATTTCAGGAGGAACTGTCAGGGAGATCCTGATGCAGACCCCATAACCTGCCTGCCTGAGGCAATCAGCTACATCACTCTGTGTAATGGTGGGACTAGACCTGAAGAGCTGGCATGCTCACAATCTTTCTGCAATTACCAGTGGTTATGAGAGGGAAGGTAGCTCAACCTTATGCTCTTCTGCCTGTCCCCAGCCTGGAAGTGGTGTTCCTTCAGGTGCTCCTTTTTAAGAATCCTGGCTGTTCCTTTTCCTTGTAGACAGAGCCTTGAAGTCCACACGACCTATTTTGAATCCCCTTGACATGCTCTACTGCCCCCATGCATGTTGGAGGGTCTTGACCCACCATAGTGTTGAACTTAGGTTCAACTGCTGGTCCAGTCAGTTTCTGCACATGGAACGGAGTAGGGCATCATCTCATATTTTGCCTCAGAAAACAAAATACCTTGGGCAGATCCTGGCCACTAGCCATGCTGGCACCACTCTTCCTGGAAGAACTTCTAGGCAAAACACAAGCTGCACTCCCTATGCACACCAGCAAACACCAACAATGTCCCATGTTTTGGAGCTTACCATTAAAGATTGTGATCAGATGACAATATAAGAACACCTTGGATTCCTCCAGAAAGGGTTGCTTCATTGGTTGTGACTGGAGATGGCCACTTTGTCCCTGTGCTGACCAATCAACGTCATTGTTCAGTTGTTCAGTCATGTCCGACTCTTCGTGACCCCATGGACCAGAGCACGCCAGGCCTTTCTATCCTCCACTGCCTCCCAGAGTTTGGTCAAATTCATGTTGGTTGCTTCGATGACACTGTCCAACCATCTAATCCTCTGTCGTCCCCTTCTCCTCTTGCCCTCACACTTTCCTAACAACAGGGTCTTTTCCAAGGAGTCTTCTCTTCTTATGAGATGGCCAAAGTATTGGAGCCTCAGCTTCAGGATCTGTCCTTCCAGTGAGCACTCAGGCTTGATTTCCTTTAGAATTGATAGGTTTCTTCTCCTTGCAGTCCAGGGGACTCTCAAGAGCCTGCTCCAGCACCACAGTTCAAAAACATCAATTCTTCAGTGGTCAGCTTTCTTTATGGTCCAGCTCTCACTTCCATACATCACGACTGGAAAAACCATAGCTTTGACTATGCGGAATTTTGTTGGCAAGGTGATGTCTCTGTTTTTAAAGATGCTGTCAAGGTTTGTCATCGCTTTCCTCCCAAGAAGCAGGCATCTTTTAATTTCATGGCTGCTGTCTCCATCTGTAGTGATCATGGAGCCCAAGAAAGTAAAATCTGTCACTACCTCCATATCTTCCCCTTCTGTTTCCCAGGAGGTGATGGAACCAGTGGCCATGATCTTAGTTTTTTTATGTTGAGCTTCAGACCGTTTTTTGCACTTTCCTCTTTCACCCTCATTAAGAGTTTCATTAATTCCTCCTCACTTTCTGCCATCAGAGTGGTATCATCTGCATATCGGAGGTTGTTGATATTTCTTCCTGCAATCTTAATTCCGGCTTGGGATTCCTCCAGTCCGGCCTTTTGCATGATGTATTCTGCATATAAGTTAAATAAGCAGGGGTACAATATACAGCCTTGTCGTACTCCTTTCCCAATTTTGAACCAATCACTTCTTCCATATCCAGTTCTAACTGTTGCTTCCTGTCCCACATATAGGTTTCTCAGGAGATAGATAAGGTGGCCAGGTGCTCCCATTTCTTTAAGGACTTGCCATAGTTTGCTGTGGTCCACACAGTCAAAGGCTTTTGCATAGTCAATGAAGCAGAAGTAGATGTTTTTCTGGAACTCTCTGGCTTTCTCCATAATCCAGCGCATGTTAGCAATTTGGTCTCTAGTTCCTCTGCCCCTTCGAAATCCAGCTTGTACTTCTGGGAGTTCTCAGTCCACATACTGCTGAAGCCTATCTTGGAGGATTTTGAGCCTAACCTTGCTCAATCAACATTATTTGACCAATCAACAAGGTCAAATAAAAAGGTCCAGACTTGGCATGGAATAAGGTGATGCTGGTTTGTGATCTCCTGAATGCCATCTGGCTGCCAGGAAATAGGTCAAACCGGACCATACCCTGGGCATTCCAAAAAGCAACCTAAATCTGTCTAAATCTGTTAAATTCCTTTACGTGCAAGGGCAAAGAATTTGCAAAGAGCTCACATTTTCATTGCCTCATATAAATTGAATGGTTCCCCTTTGTGTAACCTCCTTCCCCATTTTATGGCTCATAAGGCATTTAAAAAGAACCTAGGCTTTGTTTTTCTTATGATAAGAACATGCTTGATGAGGAGTAAAATAAATACTTGTAGGTGAGAGTTATTTATGAGCTGATACAAACAGAAGATGGGAGAAGGAACACCTATTTTAATCGCAAGCAAAAAGCTTGCCTGTGTTTACTTTAATCCATCAATAGACTCATGCCACAAAGACTGCAGAGCTTTTCATATGCTGACATTGCACTCAAACATATGTTGCTTGTCTTGGGATGGGCCGGCTGGGAAGACAGGGTTTCTTCCACTGGATGGACATTTTTCCAACAAAAGCTTAGACTTCATATTTGGTTCACCCATGGAGAAAAGGCACCTCTATCTCAGAATGGGTTGAAGTATAGGGTGAACATACCATAAGAACTCTTACCAGTCAAATCAACATTTAGAAAAATTACTTTTTCAGCAGTTTGCAGAATTCTCCTGCCGGCATGGCCAGTGGCTGGTACTCTGTGGATGCACTCTTTTGCTTACTTGTATGTTTAATCTACAGTATAGGTGTTTTTTCCCCCCCAGCATTTGGGGAAGCAGACTGCATCAAGTTGCTGGAGAGCTGACAATGGGAGAAGACGTCCTGCTTGAGAAGTTCCCATCAGCATCTCTTTGATCCCTGTTGTGTTGTGCTGGATTCCAGACAGGCCTTTAGGCTGCTCTTGTAGGTTTTCGTTTATGTTCTCCCACAACCAAGATTTGTTGTGACGACTGCTTTTTAAGCTTCCCACTTTCTACAAAGATTATAGCAGATCCATCTGAACCTGTGGGTTTGAATATGCTCAGAAGTAACATTTGTTATTGTCTTAGGGAGGGCTGAGGAGGCTGAGCCCAGTTGGAAATGCCAGTTTTATTCTCCTTCTGCTTTAGGGCCTATCCACCCTGGCATATAGATATGAGGGCATGGTTTGGATCGCAAATGAAAAAGACCTAGTGCACAAGTGTTTATACTTAGGATGATCCATTCTTCCCCTTTAACAGCTGTTGCACACAGCAATTTTTCAGCAATCTTTCTAATCCAGCAGTAGGGCATGCATTCTTTTAGGCATGCTTGTTGTTTATTCTTGAGATAGCAACCTCCAGGAGCTACAAATTCCAAGGGAGAGTTTGCAAGAGAAAATGGAGGGAGAACAAGGGAAGGCAAGCAAGGAGGAGGGAAGGGAGAAAACAGAAGGGTGCCGACAGAGAGACAGAGGAGTGGCATTAAAAAATAATTTAACTTCCCCTGATTCTCTGCATATGATCAGTGAAGTGCTTAATTGATAACTGATCAGGCTACAAGCAGCTGTTTGGATGGGAGGAGTATACTAAATGACACATTGTTCCTCCCTATGATCTCAACAGACCCTTTGTAGCCCAGTCCACCACACACCCGTACTGACAGCCTGAATAGCCCATAGTGTGGTAGGGCACATGTTCCATTTTGAAGAACACCTGCGGCATTTTTAAAGTAAGAGTTTTCTTGAATTGGTAACCCATTAAAAAGAACAACACTCCCCTATGATTGACTTCTCGGGGCCTTTACAGCAGAACACAATATAATAGGATAACAACTGTACTGACTGCCAAGTTTTGATAGCTCATAGCATTGCAGAAACTTTGTCAAAACAATTTTACCTCACATAGGCTTTCATTTAACCATAAAACCCGCATATTTTGTAAAGTTCTGGGTCACTCTCTGGGCAGTGCTCCATCTAGAACCAGCTTCAACACCTTCCTGTCTTTGTTTGCCTTTGCTGTCCTTTCAAACAGTGACAAGAATTGCAACTGTATGTAACTAACCACACGCCACACCATTCCGTTAAGAAGGCTTTAAAATGTGGCTCTCCCTTCTAAAGACGAATGCTTCTCAGGTAAACTGACTTCTGGCTCACCACACTGAGGAGACGCAGAAGGACTGGCAGTCCCAGGCAAATACACCAACGAGTTCAGACTGGTGTTCATTCACTCTCACCCACTTAGATTCTAGCCAGTGGGCACAGTTAATGAATCACAGTTAATTAATGTAACATGAGAGCAGGAAATAGTAAGGCTGGGCAAACAGAATCAGTGTAGCTATGTGCTTCAAGCTAACTTGCTGTAAAACTAACTCGCAGTATTATCTTGTGAAACTATCTGGCTTCACATGGACTAGAAACGCAATACAACATTTCAACTGGGTACTCAGATTTTACTACTACTGAGATCAGTGCAGCTTATTCCTGAGGTGAGAAGATACAGGATGGATTACAGCCCATTCACTTCCACAGCATTCCCACCCCCTTCTCTCTTTCACACAAAGTCTGCCTCCCCTTCTTGCTCAAATTGTAGGCAACATCCAGTTATGAACAAACAAGCAAGCAAGCCATCAGAGCAGGAAACCACCTCCCTGCCACAAAGTTTTGGGCTATTCCAACATTCGCAGTTGAGGGCTATCACTTTAATTCTTTAACAGCAATGCCAGTTAAGTATCACTTCATACTGTGCGCATGCATGAGCAGTGCAGAGATTGATGAGTCACTCTACAATTGTAACTTTTTTAGGTCAGTGATATCAGCCATACCCAATTGTGTGGTGATAAACTTGGAAGGGTAGCTGTTCATCATACCAACTCTCACAGGGCCTGTCCAGACAAGGGAATTTGGAACGGTCTGTTCATGTACAAAATGTCCTTATCTTCAGTGAGATCTATTTTATTTCTCCTTTGAGCAATCCTTCTGTTCACACTGGAGATGTTTATTCTCCTGTGAGAAGGGTCCAGACAAGTCTTTCGATGGCTGGTTTGTTCATGTGTAAGTCTACCCAACTTACTCATGATTAAGTTTTCCGGGTTTACCCACAAATAAGGGGGCAGCAACAAAGGACAACATTGTGTTGAAGGTTGGGAAGACAGAAGGCAGGAACACCCCCTTCCTCCCGCCTTTCTCCTCAGCTGGGACTATGCTTAGGCTGTTTTGCCTTCGACATCATTCAGCTGGCCAGAATGACTTTCCTATTTTTTAGTTAAATAAAGGAAGTGGCATATTGAAAGAGCAATGTATCAACCTAGTATGGTACTAAAATTGTGCTGCATCAGGGAATATTTTTTAAAAAAAGAAGATGAAAACAGGGGAGGGGGTTTCTCTGTCCTCCCTTTTAGTGTTACAAGCAACCTATTACTGTACATTACAGGAATATCACCTCAGACAATTCTGCCCACAGCTCCCTTTGAGTGCAGGCTAATTTCCCACACAGGCTACATAGCTAGCTAGCTAATTAGATTGTGTGGAATCATAACAGAAGAATGCATGCTCTAGTGCTGTGCCAGGCAGGTGGGCAACAGCTTTTAAAGGGGCAGGATGGACCAATCAAAGTGGAAACATGTATGGATGCCATCATTTGTTTTGAACCAAAATGTACCAACAGCAATCCATGTATTGATCTATATGCCAGTGTAGAGAAGCCTATAGTATGCACTAGTATGAAAGTTCAAAAAAATACAGGCAGCTGGATTGGTGGGTATCAACAAAAGAGGAGCAGGTTTTTGGAACATTAATGGCTCAGATATGTTCGGTTGCAACAGGGATAGCTTACAACAATATATTGTTCCTGGGGGAAACCCATTTCTCTTCTTCTTGCTGTAAAGGTTGTAGTTACACTCTGAAGAAGATGGACAGAGCTGGCAGATAAGGTTGTACTCCCTGCTACTCAGAAGGTCCAGAGTTTCAACTTGCAGAAGTAAATCAAATGCTATCCCAACTTCTCTGACATGAGAAAAATGAGGACACTCCAAACAAAAATTTATACTTTGAAACTGGACCTCGTATGAGTACCAAATCTGGCACAGATGTAGCAGACAATCTGCTTTTGCCCCATGCCAAATTTGGGGACATTGCGCAAATGGTTTTTAAGTGATGGTTTTTTTAAAAATAAAAATGTTTTACATTGACCATCAAGATAATCTACAGGATACCCTCTTCAGCTCACTGTCAGTCACACTTGTTGAAAGACAGCCCTGGCCATTTTTGTGTTTTTGGGTGAGAAATTATTAATTGATGAAAAAAGGAGTCACATAGTGTCATGAGTGCATCCAAAGACCTGGTAACTGAGGCTGAAGAGAATGCTGAGAGATCAGAAACACCTGAACCGCCTCCAGATTTTCCTTCCCCAGCAGACAAGCTTCAGGTCAGGCTTCGGGAAAGACTTAGGACAAAAAGGTCAGAGGATCACTCAAAGGCTGTCCACAGAACTATCCGTTCAACTAGCCCTGAGTATTAACAGGATGGAAAGGTTTCCAGCAGCTCAAGGAGCTGTTTTACTATAAAACAGCTCCTAGCCAGCCAGAATTTCTGTGGAAGCAATGAGTCAAAATCCCTGGCTTCCATCCACGCTTCTTGAACTGTGTTCTGGACTCTGACCCTGGACTACACTGTGTATTGGACTCTGGACTCTGACCTTGGACTGCATTCTGTGAGTTGGTTTATGGACATTGGCTTTGCATTCTTGGTATTCCTGATCCTGGACTTGTTTATCGGACTTTGGCTGTTGTAACCCCCGGGAACGTGACACATGGGATTTTCCATTACTTGGTGTCACTTTGTGAATGTCGTGAGCACAAGAGGGGATCCTGTAGACCAGTGGTGTCAAACTGTGGCCCTCCAGATGTTCTTGGCCTTCAACTCCCAGAAATCCTGGCCAGCAGAGGTGGTGGTGAAGGCTTCTGGGAGTTGAAGTCCAAGAACATCTGGAGGGCCACAGTTCGACACCACTGCTGTAGACCATCTCGACTGCTGCCATGGGTGGTACCAACATTCAAGCTGCCCTTTGCTATGTAAAGCTTGGCATCCTTTTTCCTGCTGGCAACATGGGCATGATATTGTGCAGCCATACGGGGCTGTTTCCTGGCTTCTTGAATTGTGGCTACAGAAGCAGCAATATCTCACATTTATAAACTGGATGATTTGTGAAGAATTGAATTCTGACTTCCATCCTCAGAAGGGACATCTGAAACCTGCTACAGTACAGTATTTCTGAACTGACCCATCAGCCTCCATTTTGGAATCTGCTTTGAACAGAAGGCCATGGACTATCCACTTAGCCATGGTTTTTTGGAACTTGTATCTTTCTTCTGCACTATCCCCAGCTTGGTAACACCCTGCCTGATGAAAACTAGCTTATGTTTGCGACATTTTTGTGGCCTAAGAAAAGGTATCACCCAACCCTTCTTTGGATTGTGTGCTTGCTGCATTTTTTTAATTTTACAGTTACATATAAAGGATTTCAAAATAAATTGTGTCGTTATTCACAGCTTTGCAGCTGTCTTGGTGTAATGTAAAAACAAAAAACCAAAACAAACAAAAGTCTTCCTCCCCCTCCCCAAAAGTAGCAAAACCTTTTCAAGGAAAAGGCAAGGCACCAAAGTGTGTTGTCAGGGGGAGGTACAGTGAGGTCTTGACTTGAGAACTTAATCCGTATTGGAAGGTGGTTCTCAAGTCAAAAAGTTCTCAGGTCAAATCTGCATTTCCCATAGGAATGCATTGAAAACCATTTGATCTGTATCTGCTCTTTTCCGTCCATAGAAATTAATGGGAAGCTGCTATTCTGCCTTCGACCACTAGAGGGGGGAATATTTTGTTTCTTTTTTTCTTAGGTCAAAAAAGGTTCAGGGAAGGCAGGGAAAATACAGTCCAGGTAGTACAGTACCAGGCAGTCTGAAGACTCCCAATCCACTCTCTAAACGCTGGGAGGAGTGAGGAAGCAGACAGGCACCCTTTTCACTGGCCAACAGTTAACTGAAAGTTCAAATTTTGTACTTTCCATGCCTCCCACATGGTTTTTTTTCAGTTCTTAACAAATCTAAGTATGTAAGTCAAGTCAATATTTTCCTAAGAGAGTGGTTCTTAAGTCAAAATGTTCTTAACTCAAGCCGTTCTTAAGTCAAGACCCCACTGTAGTACGGAGAGAAGTTGGAGGATTCATAGTGCTCTTTCTTGCTATGCTTTTTAAAGAAAAATATTGCCTCTGCGCCCTCAAAACTATGAATAGTTTAAAATATTGTGTGATTATTTACCGCTGCTCAGCTGTGTAGATGTGCTAAGGAAAGGGGGGGAGGGGGGAAATACAGCAAAACAATTTCTACAGCTTCAAAGACAAACTGCTGGTAAGCATTCACATTCTGCTAGACTGGAACACACATGACTTCATAGCACAGAGTTGTTCTTAAACTAGTTTGGGTATAAATGGAATATGAAGGAAGAAGTCATAGTGGAACAACAGGGTAGGATGAGCTTTTAAACCAAACCTTGCAACACCAGACTGAAACTAAGGTTCCTCGGTCTTCACACATTTATAGGGACACAAATTCTGGAGCGTATGATATGTTAACCCATAATCAATGTGTTACTTTTCAAGGGGTCAGATTTTAAGTTGATGAGAGTTGTGTGCTGAAATGATCCAGTTGTGCAACCCACTTATTAGAGTACTAAATTCAGGGTGTAATCAGACATGTAAAAAAAAAAATATCACACCAGAAAGGATTGCTGACAGGGCGCAAACAATACTTTCTGGTGAATGAGCCTTTTTTCTGCTGGATAATTGTTTCTGCCCGGCTCCAAGAAATAGAGGCTCAACATCTGGACCACAAAGGTCCAGTTTGGGCATGGTGCAGGATCAGGCTGGAGCTCATTTCCCTATGCATCGTGTGATTGTTGGGAAGCAGATTGCACCAGAACACTCCACAAGTGGTCCAAAATGTGATCTGCTTTCTTGTGTGATCACAACATTACACATATTTGAGAAGAAGTTCACCAGTATGTATCAAAATCTGGACCCTGTCATTTTCATTGTATTGGTAGCCAAATTTGTTTTGACATCCCCACTAAAACACGTTACAAATAGCACAGGATCAAATTAGGCATGTTTCTTCCCACTACTTCAGATCTCATTTCTACCAGCCCCCTTTCTTTGTTCATTTTACAAAGTGAGCTAATATAGAATGGATCATCGTGTCTACCAGCTGAAGCAGTTTTTTGGTTTCCTCAGATACCTACCTGGTCTGTGTCTGTGTCTTCCAGAAAGGAAATATGCAGAGAATCTGTATTCGCGAAGGCTTTCACGGCCGGGATCTAATAGTTGTTGTGGGTTTTTCGGGCTGTTCGGCCATGTTCTGAAGGTTGTTCTTCCTGACGTTTTGCCAGTCTCTGTGGCCGGCATCTTCAGAGGACAGGAGTCAGAACTCTGTCCATGCTCTATTGGTTTTTGTTGGATAGTATTTATAGCTGTGGGAACGGTCTTTGTCTTTTTTCAGGAGATATGTACAGCAATCTGTATGTTAGACTGCACAGAGAAGCCATTGAAATCCATAAACATAAAGAAAACTTCAACAGGAAAGAAGGCCTGAAACTAAACATGGCCTAGCGCCCCATTCTGAAAAATACAACCTGCAAAAGGTTGAGGATCTCTTACCCAGCCACAAGGGCCAGAGATCATTGCACAAAAAAGACCAGCTAACAACACCCATCAATCACAGTGACAGATAATCTCTCCCTCTCCCCCCCATCACAACAAAACATGCTGATCACCCTATCTCCTGAAAAAAGACAAACGCTGTTTCCCACAGCTATAAATACTCAACTATCCAAGGAACACCAACAGAGCATGGACAGAGTTCCTACTCCAGTCTTCTGAAGATGCCAGCCACAGAGACTGGTGAAACGTCAGGAAGAACAACCTTCAGAACACAGCCAAAGAGCCCGAAAAACCCACAACAACCAAGCAGAGAATCTGTTTGTCTTTTTCTGTTTGTCTTTTTCTCAGAGCTGACCCAAACGTTTCAGCTAAGGAAGAATTTTTAAAAACAACACACACACACACACATGCACCCTCCCTCAAAGTGTAGTTTTAGGGTTGCTTCAGAAGGGATTCCCCAGAGCTGCAAGAAAGCAGCTCAGCCACGGACACTGGCTTGAATCCTCAAGGGGGAGCAGGTTTCAATAAAGTGCACGAGAGGTATTAGCAAAGCAGTGGATGCACTGGACAGCAGGGTGCAAACTTACTCTGCCCCTTTCCTGTCTCCAACCCACACCGTGCCTTTCTGGGCTGCAGGCAGCTCTTCCTCCCCTAGATTTCAGAAGAGATACCAAGGAAAGCTGGAGCAATGGAGAAACTTTGGAAGAAATATAAGGGCAAAAGCAAGGTGGAAGAATCTTCTCTAGTTGTGGGCACTTCTTGGTGAAAACTGCTCACCCCCTGCCATTCTGCAAAGAAAAGTAAGCCCCAAGAGCTATCTTCAGCTTGCCTTGATAAGATTACCGCTCTACCATATACATTAGTAACTTTTTAAAAAATATATAAGAGGTGCCAGTCCTCAGGGTGTCAGCCTGAAGGAAGCAATGCTGAACCATCACAGCTCGCAGCACTGATGGCCCCCACTGCCCCTGATATTGGGACCAAAAGGCGGAGATCACACAAACCTGAAAGCAAGAGAAAACAACACAAGTGGAAAGGCTACCAAAACACAAGCATGAGATCTGCAATACAAACATCAAAACAAATGTCTGTCTGGTTCTGCCTTAAGGCTCTTTGCTGTCCAACCCTAATCCCAAATGAAAAACTAAACTAAAATTAAAGTGTTTTTTTTTTTTAAAATCTACATTAGTCAATGTGCATTGGTATTTGTACTTCAGGAGAGAACCCTGGTGAGATGCAAGAGAGACAAGAGAAGTTAACATCTTGTACCAGAGAAGACATTTTAATGCACACATCCATCGAATGTCTGCCCTGTTGGACCACAATATACAGCCCTGCTACAAATTAGCAAGTGATGCACCACTAACAAGACAAAACCAAAAATCCAACACCCCAGCATGAAGAAAAACCCTGAAAATTCACAGAAAAGGGCTGGCTATAACGGGGAATGAGCAAACTGTTGTCTGGATACGGGACAAAATAGCAATGTGAGGTGTGCGGGATCTAAAACTTCCAATCTGAGCAAACCCTCATATGGATGAGATCTGAAGCAGATCAGGCACAAATTGCAGAATGGTGGGGAATAGGGCATAGATTCAGAATGTATATTTTAAGACCGATGTGTGATGAGAGGAAATTAATTATACAGGTTTTTTAAAAAATGGTGTGAATGTGTAACTAAGCAACTGTACCCATTCCATTATACCACATCCATTTGAATCTTTTGTGCTTCCTTTTTCATAAAATTGCTTTTCCTGCCACCGAGGACTCTATTTTCCCTTCTCTAATGAGATGGTACAAACCTGTTCCTGAAACCATCCGCTTTTAATTTCTTTTTGGAAAAAGCATCTGGCTGTATTGGATAATTAGATGCAATCACCAGTTCCATGAATAGATTTTCACAGGGCTTTTTTATTTTAATGCCTACTCACTGATGTGTCATTCTTCAGCAAGGATTGTGGTACCTGTGGAAAAAAAAACCATTCCTGGTCCCTACTTAGAAAAGAAGACAGGAGCCCGTGAGGTTTTCCTCTGACCACATTGACCTGACTTGGTTGGGTGGCTGCATTTCGCCTTTCCTCTAGTCCAGTGTTTTAGACCTGTTTTCACAGATCTGTTTGCACCCAGGAGGGACACTCAGGCCCTCTTCTCCTCCTGTCCCACCAGTTCTGCTCCACAAATGCCCTACCAGGTGGCTTCCAATGTTTTGTCTTCCACTCGAGTCTCTATCAGCAGAATTAGCAGGAGGCCACCAACACAGCATGTCTGGTTCGCTGTATTTTGAAGTCATTGTGCATTGGCATGTAAGAACAGTCGCCGTAAATGCATTAAGTCCTGAGCGCAGGATTGCCTAAATGTGCTGCTTGTTCACATTAGATCCACAAGAGGAGAAGGGGACAATAGTGAGTTGAGGGCATTTCCAAATGACTCAATGAGTGTTGAAGGGTTTAAGCATCTCATCAATGTACAGTTCTGTCCCATGAATGTTGACTACATCCTCCAGGGCCAGCTCTACCAGAACACAGAGTGAGGCAACCTCTGGTAACAGACCCTGAGTGACAGTGATGTAGCCTCTCACCTGTTTTGCCTGAAACCCTTGACTATTCCTTTTTTTGCTGAAAGACAGGTCTCTGAATGCCACTGAGCAATCTGTCCGAGGCCTTCTAAGCCTGCTGTCTCGAGTGTGGTGGGAGGGCAAGGTCCCATCCAGTTCGCGTTGGTGTGTAGACTTAGAAGAGGACACCATCGCATCATTCACCTGAGGCAGCAAAGTATCAGGGGCCAGCCCTGAATCCTGTTCCATGATGGTTTGAGGAGCCTGCAGTTGCTGAGATAGCATCTCGTTTCCTCAGCAGAAAAGGAGAATGAGAAACCAGAAATAGAAATCAAAGGAGAACAGCAGTGGGAACAGAAAGAGATTTCCACTTGCCCGCGGGTACATGCAGAACACTTTGACAAAACTCCAGTTGTGAAACACTAATTACCACTGATGCTCATGGGAAGAACCAAAGCCCACGAGGCATGGCTATATTTAAGAAAGCCGAGGCAATTACGAAACATGGGGGTGGGTGCGGGGTGGGGGGAGGCTCTGCTTTGCCTTCTGTCCTACTCACGGCAGGTTGTTGATGAGAGAGCAAACAATCCAAAATGAATTTCAACAATATTTTTCTCTGGGCAAAAATAAAGTAGAAACTCACTGCCTTTAAATGGGCATGGCTGCAATTTTTATTCTTTTTTAAAACTGCTTTTGGGGTGATGTAATTAAACCATAAGTGGGGTTACATGCCGAAAGGATACAGTTGAGATTGCACTCAAAAATAAGTGACAAGGTCCTGTGGAAAATTAGGATGTCACAGGATGCAAGATAAAATCCCTTCCAAGCCTCTGATGTGCCCTTTGGCCCATATCTGTGAACATAAATAAGTGAAACAGTGCTGAAGCAATGATTTCTGACCTCAAGACAGAGGTTTTTTTCCAAGAAAGTGGGAAGTCTGCAACCAGTTTTTTCAGCTCACTGCGTTATCCAGCCACTATAGTGAGAAAACTTTGATATGTACTGTGCTAAAAAGACCTTATCTCTCTGTTTACGTTTCTGCTTAACGTTGATATTTATGGATGTAGGCCAATTCAGCTGTCTCCCTCACAAATATCCTTTTGGAATTCCTTTTTCCTACAATAGTTACTTTGGTACGTATCTGACAGAATGAACTGGAAGTTTGACGTGTGCTGACACTGCTTTTGTGTGTTGTTCTTTCTGATGTCTGAGTTGTTTCCCTTCCTTTCCTTCTGTAGAGATGGTCCTGTTTGCCCTGCGTAGGAGGCAGAGGGACCCTGCTAAATTATCCGTGGTGTTCCCTTACGACACTACACTGTCCTTGGACCCCAGCACTCAGCATGAAACTGCTGGACACTGGGATCTTTTTGTAACAAGAAGTAGATTTCAGGTTGGTACTAAAAGGCAGCCACTCACTTTCGGAAGAATGCACAACATGGCTTTGATCACAGGTCTCCCACAGGTAAAAGATGGTCATTCACCTGTAACGGGCAGCCAAAACATCACCTGTCCATCACAGCTGGGCAGTGAGTCATCAGCCAATGGTGTGACGGAGGGTGGAACTTAAGGGGAGGAGCCGGTATAAAAAGGGGGGTGAAGAGTGTGTGAGGGGAGATAGAGATTGGAGATGAGAGGTTGAGCTGAGGGTTTAAAGTGATTGTTAGTTATAGTGAGTGAAAGAGCCTGTCAGTGTGAAATAGTCTGTGTGAGCCAGTGATTTATTTACAGTGATTGACTTATTGATTCTTTACCAGTGATTTACTATTTTTATTTCCTGTAATCAATAAACCAGTTTTTGTTTTTCAAAGTTACACTTTTCCTTTGCTTGATTTTCAAGGATAAGTTGGTGGTAGCAGAGATTAAAGTGAAGTAGCAACCACTCTTTGAGGTTTGAGGGTGGCTGTTACATCATCTTATTCCTGAATGGCAGGAAGTAACGTGGTCAAAAATCTGTTTCCCAGTCCAGCCACAAAACCATGTTTCTGAGAGGGGCGGTTCTCTTCTCTTTTAACTGTATGAAAAGATCCATGGCCACAAATGAAACCTTGTGGTTGAACAATCTTCGCTTGATAAATGGCTACACTCATTCATTCATGCAGGACTCCCACCCCTGCCATCTTTCTGTCACAATCTCTCCTGTTTTTTTACAATCTATCAAATCCCATAACAGCTTGAGAAACACAAAATACATCCTGCTTTTTGTGGGAGCAGGCGTTGACTAAGAATGTTGGGGCTGTTAAAATGCTGGTGCTGAGTTTGAGGCCGCAGACCAAAGAGAAAGCCATCCAGTTTCTTCCAAATATATCTCATGGTGTTTAAGGGTATCCTTTGAATAATTGTTGAAATAACCTTCACTTCACAATTAAGATTCACAATTAATTGCACAAGGGGTTTTCAGTCAGGGTTGTTGTTGTTTACATATTACCCTTCTTGTATTAACATTTCCTTAACGTGAACTTTTTTGGGGGGGGGATTTCTGAACCAGTGAATTACAGATACAATTGGGCCGAAAATGTGTAGTGTTCCCACCAACAGCAGCTGTGGAACCATCCCACCACTTCACTAAAAGTTAGAGCTACATACAGTATATCTGGTGTCTTTCTGCAGATAATTGAAATTTCAGGTAGTTTCGGGTGAGGTATCAGGGAGTTGAGTGCTTTCGTTTCCTTCATTTCAACAAGAGAAAAAAGGTGGCCTTCCTCTTTTCTGCATCCTTCTGTGTTCCAGGGAGAGAATCCCCAATCCCATGGTGGTACATCATGACACAATGTCATTTCTACAAATGCTATCCTGTTCCCAGAAATGTGGTAGACTGCCAAGAGCAAGCAGCCTCTTTAAACAGCAAGAAGAGTTTTCTGTTCACTTTAAAATATTTTTCTAAAGGAAGAAATTATCAGCTACCTTATATTTAACAATAGGTTCTCTCTTCACAAATTCCTAAAAATTGCTTGCCTCTTGAAAGGTAATCCAGTCTTTGAAGGTGGGGATTAAGTATATATTAATACTTAATATTCAGTATTAATCTGCGTGTTTGGTTTATTCTGCTTCCAACATAGCTCTTCTTTATACTGAATGTCTGTACACCTGTATCTGTTGCAGAGTTTTGAATTTTTGGCTAAATTCCTCCAGCTGTGCAGCAGAAGTACAGAGACTGACAGACAAGAACACCTTCAGGTCTTCCCAAAGTAGACTACCGATTTTTGTCTCATTAACTGGCACATGCAATCTCAGTGACTCACTTTGAAACACTGGTAAGAGAAAGAATGAAAAGATTTCATTTATTCATTGCTCTGAACAGATCAAAAACAGCACACTGCACAAAAATGACAATTTACTGACTTTCAGCAACAGGCCTCAACAGATTAACAGACTACATTCTAACTGCACACCAACTACTAAATGCATAACAACACTTACTGCCAACAATCTAAAAGACAAAGACACAAGCAGAGAGGCATGGCTGTCTTTGAAATCAAAGGCAAGGAAGGAACAATTGGACTAATCAGCAGTTACTCCAGCCCAGAAAGCTGCCTTTCAGCCAAACTTACTAAAGGCAGCATACGAGGTTGAAATAACTCCAACAGCATTTGCTGTTCATGTATGTCTAAATATGTATATATTCAAGAAAAAGAGAAGGTGGGTTTGAATGACTAGTTGCCTTTTTCTCTTTAAATTGCTTTTCATTCAATTATATATTAATATTATAAATTGTTTAATTGTGTTTTAACTCTATAACTTTGCATGTTTTTATCTTTACTTGGTTTAAATCCTACTGTGAGCCACCTTGTGTTCCAGTTTTGAAAGAAAGGAGGGCTATATATCCAATTCAAATCAATCAAAAAAAGCATTCCTTAGTTCCATAAAGAATTTTCTTTCGTATTAGCTTGCCCCAGATGTCTGCCTATGTGATAATACTGTATAGTGACACATTCCTGGCTGATTACTTATTCAACTATTAATATAGAGCACGTTGTTTAACAAGCTCTTCTCCCTCACAGTGAGACTTGATATAAGACACGTTGATGAATAGCAGTAGGTGATAGGCTTCTTGGGTATGCATTTAGCAGAAAATTGCTCACGTCAGTTATCATAACCTTGAGAATTCTCACTTCATTAATTTTAGAGACCCTTAGGTGAGACACCACAAATGATGGGGCTTGTCTCCCCCCTGCTGAGAATGTTTGTTAAGGCTAGGGAATCTATGTATAGACTGAGACAGTGAGTCTTATATAATAATAGTAATAATGTATTATTATTATTATTATTACTCCATTTTCACTTCTGGCACATAGCAAGGAATCATAAATGTATGCAGTGTTAACAACCTGTGAGTAGGTGCTCTAGGACAGATCCTGACCAGGTATTCATTAACGTTGTCATGTTTGATTCTATATACTGACATGGCCCTCTATGACAGATAAGGAAATACCCTTCTATAATAGATAAACGGGCGTATTTGATTACTTCTAACAGTTAGAATGTCCATAAGATTGGCGCCAAAATGGGGTCACTGAGAAAAAGAAAAGGATGATATTAGTCTGCTTGAAGGAACCCTTGCATGTGCAGAAAAAGAATTGTTGGGTATCAGTTGGAAGGGGGAGAAAACACAATTGGATGAGTGGGGGTCAAATGGAGAATTGTGGAGTACATTATGGTTGGGGAGGCAATAGTAAGACTATTGGTAAGTAAGTAAGTAAGTAAGTAAGTAAGTAAGTAAGTAAGTAAGTAAGTAAGTAAGTAAGTAAGTAAGTAAGTAAGTAAGTAAGTAAGCCAACAATAGAAAAACCAACCAACAAGTTAAATCCCGTGAACATCGAAATCTCTCTCTCTCTCTCTCTCTCTCTCTCTCTCTCTCTCACACACACACACACACACACACACACAAAGACAAAGAGACCTTGCATTCTGTTGTAGGTCCCAAACAAGAAAAATCCCACATACTATTTGACTTTCGATGTTCACAGGATTTAGTGTGTTGGTTTGTTTTTGGCTTGGATGTTTGGATGTTTATGATATCCACACCCTGTACATTTTCACTACTAGGGTCTTTTAGTATCCAAATGTTTTAAGTTCCACCCATATCTGAAAAGGGCATGAAGTGTTCAGGTTTGCTTCCTTTTTAAACAAGTAATTGATGTGCATTGTGAATTGGCTGTGATTCTCCATGAACATTTCCATGAGTCCCGGTAGATGGTATTCTGTTGTGCATGGTACAGAGCTTGGAGTGGTTACTCTTTGGACTACAACTCCCAGAATTCCCCCAGTCACCATGGCCAATCTTCTGCCTAGAAGATTCTAGGACAGTGATGGCGGACCTATGCTAGCACATAGAGCCCTCTCTGTGGGCACACGAGCCATAAGCCACCATAAAGAAATACTTATCACTGTTCTAGGACCTACAGTGCAAAGGAGCCTGTACCAAACAAGAACATGCTAATAATCTGGGTTGGGGAGTGCTGCTGAACCAACATGCCATCTCTGTGGTTCCTTGTTGCTTCCAGTCCCTGCAGCTTGCTTCAGAACTCCATTTAGTCTAATACTTTCTGAACATCATCAATGAGTTCTTAGAATACTTGATCCACTAGTTACACATCATTGACAAAGATGGATAAATTACTTTATATCAAGTTCTCAAGAAGCAGACCATCTGTGATTTTAATCCTTATGTTTTACATTATCACAATAATCATGTTACCTATCCATTACCCAAAATCCTCTTGTGCATAGAAGTAGTATCACCTGCAGTGACATGATATGGATTCTAAACAGAGACACTTTAATTAGCAGCTTCAAACTAGAGTCACTAGTTTGTGTGTGAGTTGGATGGTTTCACATGTGGAAGTGGGAAGTCTGAGCAGCGGCCACTAATTAAAGAATCCCCACTTGAATTCCTGGTCATGCCACTGTAGGTGTTACCATTTGCCCAATGATAAGTTACACAGCAGGATTTTTATTATTAATTATCAAGTACTTAATAATTTATCGACCAGAAATGGTGATACAGCATTAGGCAACGGACTACTTATTGATGGTCACATTGTTTTTATCCCTTTCATCATGAAGTTCAGTGTAGCATCCAGTTTTAACTATACAACAATCATGTCTAAATTAAAGAGGCACCAAAGGGGTCTTTGGAAGGCAAAGAAAAGCAGTCTCTAAAGGAACTGATAAATATGTTGACAAGCTGGGAAGTTAGAAAGCAAGTCTGTAAGAGCCTGGCCTTTAGTCAAGGTAAGAGCTGCTCAGACCGAGAAGCCTAAGCCAACATTCTAAGGTTTTATAGCGACAGGCAGTGCCTTTTTGTTCTCTTTGTGTTACCCCCAGACAACACCTAACAGTGTGCCACAGGGGCTCCTTCTGGCCATCCACATCAGTAGTCCTTCACATGGAAGCAGTGTGTTCTCTGTGGCTAAACTCATTTAATAATCAGACTGTTGCAGGCGTTGCGAGTTCAAGTTTCTCAACCATCCTGAAAGGCTCTGTCTACAATGCTGCAGGACTCCCAATGGGAGGTTCCCAAGCATGAGATGCTGGGACCAGACCTCTGATGTGTAGGATGGGTGCAGCTCATCTGACAGCTGAAGCCAGCCAAATAAAGGCCCAGTCATGGCTGCCATTTGGCCTTCCTGGATCACCGTTGCATGCAGCAGCAGTTCTGATCTATGTGACTACTCCTGATACAGGAAAGTAGGGCCCTCAGAGTGAACAAGCAAGAAAACACTACAATGGGAAGAAAAAGAACCGCCAGCAAAGAAGATTGCCCCCCCCTTTCATGAAAGCTTAGAATTGTTATTTGCATATTGATGACACCACATCTCAGACCTCAGTTCTCACCTCATGGATGCATATAGGCATTAAAAAGCATATGAGATAGATTTTCCTCTTGTGGAACGTCAGAGGACAACACGTAGGGATAGAAGCAGTAGCCAAAATCTTACTGCATTACACTGCTGGATAGCTCAATGCGAAACCAAACCAAACCAAAATCCTTCATGTGATCAGCTGGAAACCTGCCACGGTCCTTGTTTTGTGTCAAGTATGAGACTGGCCAAGCAAAGGAAAGGGGAATGCTTCCATAGTTTCATGACTGCCTAAGCAAACAAGAATTCTGGTCACCATAAAATTTTGTGCCCCAAATCGACACCTGGTTCCATTTTAGAAAGGCATCTCATCCATTGTTGATTCTATAAAATTCTATTAAAGGCTATTAAAAGATCTAAGAGACTTAATAGGGTCTCATTGTCCACTTTTCACTCCAAGCTTGATTAATGCACCAGGGGTGACCAGATATTTTCTACCCTCAAAACTGGTCAAAGGCTGAAATGAAAGGAAGCTCCAGAAGAATGATTTGCTTCAGAAATGCAGTTGTCTTTTACCTGCACATTTTATATGCTTGAATGCCCATCATCGTTATGCCAGCACTGTCTGCATTCAAGTTAACAATTGGTCTTCAACAGCTAGAGAAGGGCTGGACCAGTTGTGCGTGTGCTCACTCACTCACTCACTCACTCACTCACTCACTCACACTCACACTCACACACACACACACACACACACACACACACACACACACACACACACACACACACACACACACACAGATGTTGTCTGGGGTGTACATTTCCTGAAGTCCAAATGAGGGGTGACAAACATTGCATACCAGCAACCTCTGGAAGAACATGAGTTACCTGATGCTTGTCTTGGCCCAGACTTACATAACCCTTGCATTTTTGTGTACAGATAGATGGCTAAGTCATTATTTTATGCAGAACTTGGAAAAGTTACTTTTTCTGAATCACAACATGCAGCATTCCTCACCAGAACGCCCATCTTCTCTCTTCTGTTCATAGGTTCAGTATAAGAGCCTTCCCAAACTGAGGCTGAAGCATGCACATAGCGTGACAGGCTATTTTGACAATTTTGCCCGTTGTAATTAATTTTACATTCAATGCCTCATATTCTATGCTTTCGCTATGTTAATGCAAAAAGCATGTTACACACTTCAGGGGATAGGCGTGTGTTTCTGAAGTTTGCTCTATGACTTATGAATGATAATTCCGAAGAAAGCAAAGCTGAAAAAAAAATTAAACACATACTGTATCCCAATCTTCAACTTCTATCCACTGAACAGAGCTGTTCCATATTTTTTGTAACTTGCAAAAGGAATGAAGCTCCTGAAATGCCATTTCTCTGAATTTCCTGGGAAGGAAGTCCACTCACTTAGGTTCACTGAGCTTTCATGCAATTACTGTAGTCAAGATTTGAAACCTTGGAGTGTGTCCATTATTCAAACACTAAAATTTAAGATGAAATAAGGACAACATGTGACCGTTCCTCAGTTTTCAGTTGCATTTTACTGAATTGATGGCGGCTTTGCTCAGTGACGGAAAGAGTGCATCTCACTGCAGCAGACAGAACTGTCAGGAATGTAGCTGAAGCCTCTTTAAATACCCTGGAAGCTGCCATATTCTTTGCTCAGGCTACATCTGGTTAGTCTAGCTGGCATTATTTACCCTCTGACTTTCAAAGGCTGATCAGGATCTCAGGCAGAGGAGGAACTCTAGGTGCACCGGCTATTTGATTCTTTTAACAGCATCATTAATTGAATCTAAAACCCTTCTGTACGAAGATCAGGTGCTCTGTCTTTGCGTTATGGTCCCTCCTATTGTGATAGGATCAGGAGATAACTGTGCAGATACTGTGGACCTACAAACATTGCTGCTTTCCAGTTCCCATCAGCTGCAACCAGTATGGCCACTGCTGAGTGAACAGGAGCTGTAGCCCAACATGGCTTACGAAGTCAAAGGTTCCTCACTAGAACTTAGGCTCATAAATATAAAGGACAGTATTAGACAAACACAACTATGTGGTTTGGGCTCCCCATGTCTGTGAAGAAGGGAGCCTGCCCGAAGGCAAAATGTTCACATCAGTTTTCTTGTGGCAACTAAAGCAATGAATTAGCATATGTGAGCAAATCTGTGGAGTGGATATGCCACAACATTACAAGTCATCGGTAGAGAATTTTGGTTTCTGTCCCGCACATCTCTTGAACCAACAGTCTGTCTAGATGAGACAGTCAGCTCTGCATCTAGAAGCACCGCTTCCTGAAAGGGGGGGGGGAGTTCTGATGGTTCTAGCACACACTTCTATACCTCACAAAGTTTGCAAATTAGCTTGCTGTGTTTTTTCATTAGCCATGAGAAGAGCAATACAGGCTTCATTTGCGAATAAGATTTCTCAGGCATTCATAGCTTCTTTTCAATGTAAACTGGGCTAGAGCTTCTGAGTACAAGCTCAATGTCTCACCTCACTGGACCCTGATATTCCCAATATTTGTTTATATTTATGAACAGCTCAGTTCATAAATGAGTTGGTAGGTGTTAGAGAAATCAGTTGGGGGGGTGCAGAAAATGCAGTGCTGAATGCTGGGTTCTGCCCTAGGTGTTTTTGTTTGTTTTGTTTTTTTGGCCTTTCAGCAAAGTTATGGGCAGGAGGGGAAAACAGGACATGAAAATGCAGGGCCATCAGAATATACCCAAAAATATGATAGAAGACAGTGTATTGCTGAGAAGGACTTGACTGGAGCCACAGCACTAGCCCGGAGCCTTTCAAAGCTCACATCGGAACTGGAACATTTAGTGCTGATACAATGCTATCATTATAAGATAATGATGAATTTTCATTTCAGAAGGCCTCTGAAGATCTTCTTTGGTCACATTCAGAGGATATATTAACCTTCTTGCCAAGAAACCAGAGCCAGCCTTCAATGCACCTGAGATTTCAGTTCCACAACTGCCTGAGAGTTCCTTCCTTACCAGAATTTCTCATACTGGGATATTTGCCAGACTGAATACACTCTGACCAGAGCCTACCCAGTGCTGATGCTTTTGAGTGTCAACCCCCAGCACCTCTACCAGGTGGACTATGACCATCAACTTCACATTTCTGAGCAGACTTACTTGGAGGTGGAGTTGTACTGGGAGAACACCTGAGCAGCTATTTCCTTCCAAAGGATGCACAGGGGACATCTTTAGGATTGTGTATATCGCATTAAAGTACATTAAAGAAAGGTAGCTTGCTGCCATTTTTCCTGCTGTAGTTGTAATGTAGAATTACTTGGGAGGGGCGTGAATGACCTCTCACTCTAAGCCCCATCTACAGTATGGGGTTGGCAGTGCCAGCCAGGTGTACAGGGTTCTTGTTAAGGAATATTGAGGGGAAAATGAACAAGTTGAGACTTAATTAGATATAAGGGGGGAGCTCTGTGATTAAATCTGGCAGCTGCAATTGTTGTCATTTTATGTCCAAGTAATTCTGTGGAAAGAATACAATTATAATCATTATGGAAAGAGCACTCATGCCTGTCTTTCCTCCCAAGAGTACCTTTGGTGAGCAGATGGATTTTGAACAAGACAGGGACACAGAAGGGAAAGGTTAACACAGTTGCTCTCAGTATTGCTTCCCAAATCAAATTAATGACATGTCCCCATGGCTGTTTTAAAAGTGAAAACCAAGGATGGAACCAATACATTTAGAAGGAACTTAGAAGTTGGTTGTTGTTGTTGTTTAGTCGCTTAGTCATGTCTGACTCTTCGTGACCCCATGGACCAGAGCACGCCAGGCCTCCTGTCTTCCACTGCCTTCTGGAATTGGGTCAAATTCATGTTGGTAGCTTCAGTGGCACTGTCCAACCATCTCGTCCTCTGTCTTCCCCTTCTCCTCTTGCCTTCACACTTTCCCAACATCAAGGTCTTTTCCAGGGAGTCTTCTCTTCTCATGAGATGGCCAAAGTATTGGAGCCTCAGCTTCAGGATTTGTCCTTCCAGTGAGCACTCAGGGTTGATTTCCTGCAGAATTGATAGGTTTGTTCTCCTTGCAGTCCAGGGGACTCTCCAGCACCGCAATTCAAAAGCATCAATTCTTCAGTGGTCAGCTTTCTTTATGGTCCAGCTCTCACTTCCATGCATCGCCATTGGAAAAACCATCGCTTTGACTATGCGGACCTTTGTCGGCAAGGTGATGTCTCTGCTTTTAAAGATGCTGTCAAGGTTTGTCATTGCTTTCCTCCCAAGAAGCAGGCGTCTTTGATATCACTGCTGTCTCCATCTGCAGTGATCATGGAACCCAAGAAAGTGAAATCTGTCACTGCCTCCATATCTTCCCCTTCTATTTGCCAGGAGGTGATGGGACCAGTGGCCATGATCTTCATTTTTTTTGATGTTGAAGAAGTTGGTACCCAATCCCCATTCTTTGTATATAACCTGCGCTGGCAGTTGAATGCTAGTCCAGTATTTCTGATGGAATAGTGTCCTCATTTCTACCTGAACCATAGGCTGGTCTGAAGCTTAATTTGGGTTTCAGGGGTGACCCTTATTCAGGGGCATTAATGAACTATGTTTTGAAGTTTTATGTAAATAAGAATTGTGTGCTGTCAGGTCAAGTCAATTGGGCCTTTGCACAACTAAAATGAGTGTGCCAGCTGCATCCATTCCTGGAGAGGTCTGATCTGGCCACAGTGACATATGCCTTAGTTACATTACAACTGGATTACTGTTAACAAGCTCTATGTAGGGTTGCCTCTCTAAAGTGTCAGGAAACGTCAGCAGGTCCAAAACATGGCTGCCAAATTGCTGATTGGGGCTGGTTACAGGGATCACATAAACCCCTTGTTACAGCAGCTCCACTGGCTGCCAATGAATTTCTGGGCACAATTCAAAGTGCTGGTTTCAACCTATAAAGCCCTAAATGCCCTGGGTCCAAGCTCTCTCAGAGACCCTATCTCCCATTTATGAGCCTGCTTGGATGTTAGGATCTTCAGGCAGGCCTTTCTCTCAGTCCCACTATCCTCACAGGTTTGTCTGATATAGAGACACAGGAGAGAGCTTTCTCTGTTGTTGCTCCCAGACTTCGGAACTCCCTCCCACAAGAAGCCAGGCTGGACCCATCATTGTTGTCCTTCTGCAAGTAGGTGAAGACTTTTCTCTTCAGGTAAGCTTTCCTTTTGTGACCAAACTCCAGGAGGCAGTGGAAGACAGGAGGGCCTGGCACGCTCTGGTCCATGGGGTTGCGAAGAGTTGGACACGACTTAGCAACTAAAGAACAACAACAAACAAGCTTTCCCTTAATGACAGGCTGTCTGAGTGGGGTTTTTAAATGAATGGTTGTGCCTTTCCTGCTTTGAATGTTTTTGGTTTTGTTTCCTGCCTTTTTGTGTGCTATTTGTTTGATCCTTTTTTCGGTATTTGTATACTTACTGTTTTAAGCTTTAAATTTTGTCTTTTAATGATGTAAGCCACCTTGGGTCCTTCTTACAGAGAAAGGAGGGGTACAAATATTTTAAATAAATAAAACAAACAAATGAATTCTGACTTATGGCAATCCGTTTCACAGTTTTCTAGGTAGAGTGTACTCAGAAGTAGCTTACCAGTCCCTTCTCCTGCAGGTGCCCTGGGACTATGTGGCTTTCCCAAGATCACATAGGCTGGCTGTTCTCATAGGAGGCACGGTGGGAAATCGAACTCCCAGCTCTGGCTCTGAAACCGGATACTTAAACCACTGAGTCATCCAGTCAGGTTTTTGTGCAAATAAGGAAGTAGGAGTTAAGAATAAAAAATAACGATTTCAGCATTGTTTAGTTTGAGAATGCCAAGACAGGCTGCAGACCTTCAGGTAGTGTGGGTGGCATATAAGTTAAATAAATAAATAAATAAATAAATAAATAAATAAATAAATAAATAAATAAATAAATAAATAAATAGCTCTGTCATCCAACAGCTATAGTATTCTGGAGGAACAGCCTAAAGTTTGCCACTGCTGCTTCATTCCTGACTATGGACCCAGCCCTATTAAAAACATAGAAACAAACAGACTATGTGGGGAGATTCTTCACTACATCCAAATTACAGTGGTACCTCGACTTAAGAACTTAATCCGTATTGGAACTGCGTTCTTAAGTCGAAATGTTCTTAAGTCGAAGCACCATTTCCCATAGGAATGCACTGAAAACCATTTAATCCGTATCTGCTGTTTTTCATTCTTAAATCGAGGCACTGTTCTTAAGTCGAAGCATTAGTTCCCATAGGAACTAATGCAAAGCCGGTTAATCCGTATCTACCACTAGGGGGTGAATTTTTTTTAATTTTTTTCTTCTTTTGACCCAAGATGAACTTAGGTAAAAAAAGGGCAGGAAAGGGTTTTTTTTCTTTTTCTTTTTCTTTTTTTGGTTCTTGAGGTTCCATTCTCAAGTCGAAGCAACTTTTTGCGAACGGAGCTGTTCTTAACTTGAATCGTTCTTATATAGGGATGTTCTCAAGTTGAGGTACTACTATACCTTATGAAAGTCTACTTTAACTTCTACGAGCTAATATTATCATATCCAGGTAAAATAACTCCAGTGGTCTGTTTTGAACTAGGGGCCTCCTAGCTCATCTGTTTAGCTCTTCTATTTGTTGGAGTGATTTCTGATTTGGTTTTTCGCTTTTTAGGTCAAAGAAAAGCATGGGGAGAAGATCTGCCTAGTCTCATCCCTTTGCTTTGGGAAAGGAAAACTGATCTATCTGTGTGTTTCCCAGCTAAAAGGAACAAAAAGTGCTAACTTTCCATAGCTTTCTGAAGCGACATCTTTGCATGTCTATCTTAAGAGAGCAGAAAATGGAGGAGAGAGGAAATGTAGCTGGCAAAGGAAACAGCAGAAAGGAAGGAGTAGCTTGAAAGGGTCTGCATGGGAGAAATAACTCTTTATGTTTAGCGGCAGATGAATGCTCCCCACAGACACTCAGTATTAAAAGAGAAGTAATGCAGGGTTGTGTTTTTTCCAACACTATTATAACACCAATTAAACAATTAAACAATTCTACAAGATGGAGAGCAAACAAAAATAAATCAGAATAGAGAAAGAAAGGGAGAGAAACAAGAATTAACTAGAGGGAAGGCCTGCCTAAACATTCACATTTTAAATTGATTTTTGAAAATACCCAGCGAGGGAGCTGTGCGAATATCCAGAGGCAGATTGTTCCAGAGGTGAGGAGCCACCGCCGAGAAGGCCCAGTTTCTTGTTTTTTTCCTTCCGGGCCTCGGCATCAGGCTCCTCAGCCTCACCTCCTGACTCGCACGGGTGACACGTCCAACCCCCTGCTCACTGCAGGAATCCAAATAAAAGTAGATCTGGCAGATGGTTGTCCAATTTTCTTTTGAAAATGTACATTCTTTTCCCACACTTTCCAGGCTCAGATGAATAATCACCGAGGCTTCCTCTCTTTGTTCTGAAGGCAATCCCCAGGTGCTACTGCAAAATCATCTAAGAGCTAGACATGCTTGTAAAATGGTGGCCTCCTTTCTATGCAGGATGATGTCTTCTTGCAGAAGCAAGCTTCAAAGCGACCTGGGTGGGAGGCCCCATGTGTTCCCCTGACAAGAACTTCAAGTTCTGGCAACCCTGTACCTTGCACCCCTGAAGGGATTAGCATTGTGTCTACATACTCCTGCCACTTTCTTTTGTTAAGCTTAAACAAGCTCTTGATATCACTGAAGGTATATTATACATCTATGACAGATACTTTTCTACAAACAAATGCTTCCCAGGCCACCTTTTATTATGATATGCCAGATATTAGCCAGCTCTGTGTTTCTAAAGAATCTCGTCTTGTGATGCAATCCTCCTACGCATGTTTATCCAGAGGTCTTTTGAGTTCAGTGGGCTTACTCCCCAGGAATGATACTTGAGATCTCTCTCTCTCTCTCTCTCTCTCTCTCTCACACACACACACACACACACACACACACACAGAGAGAGAGAGAGAGAGAGAGAGAGAGAGAGTCAAGCTCTCCTTCCAAAGGCAGGACATTTGGCTACCCTAATATTAATTAATGTGCAATTGATTATCTATTGTACAATTTGGGCTCCAAATTGCCCTGACGTCTTTGGCACTGTCCCATACAGTGTATTACATAAGGTACTTTGAAGGACACAGTTTAATGTGCATTGTAAAGCCATGCTGACTTTTAAATAATATCACAGATATTTAGAAAGCAGATCCATGCACTATACATTTCCTTGGTCCTTTAGCTCTGCTTCAAAAAAGTGAGGGTCAAACTTTGGGTGGTTACATGTCCTCTGACTCATGATAGTGTGCCAGGTAGATCTTGAAAGCAACACTAAGGGGGGTAATGCCACCACTCAGTAAAGGGAAGTAGTGTAAAGTCCCTGTGTGGATTCCTGCATAACTAATTTTGCACTGCTCTGTGCAAAATTGCTAATCTTCATTTTCACAGAAGACACTGTGTTCTTCCTGTTGTTTGAAAGCAGTTTGGCATCTCATGGTTTCTTTTTCAAGCATGGAGAATTTTTAACGGCAGCTCGAGGGTCTTGCAGGAGTTGAGAGAATTTAATACAGTCCCTCATCAAAGTCCATCCTGTAGCTCCAACGGTCAGTCACCAGCATCTGAGAAACATCCTGAGCTATGCTCATATGCAAGTTCTCCCCAATTACAGATTCGTATGACTTTACCATCTCCCGATACTTTGAATGGGAATTGCAAGCGCCATCCAGGTTCACAAGCCGTCACAGCAATTGTGAATGATTACATATCTCTCCATATTGTGGAGAAAATCTTCTTATAAATCCATGACATCAAGGAGAATTTGTTACAGCTACACAATACCTGTGTCAAGATCCCATTTCAAAGGGAGACTGTTATTTAAGCCTGTCACATAGTGCAATTCTGCATATGTTTACCAAAAAACATTTATTGCACACTTAACTTGGGTCAGCAGAACATAAGCTTGCAGTGTACTACAGTCCTGCCTACTTTCACTTGTAAGGACAACTCTTTGATTCAGTATGACTTTACTGATTTGTAGGTATGTAAAACAAAACTCGTGGGATGTGGTGGTGCTGTGTTGTTAAACTGCAAAGCCTCTGGGCTGAAAAGTCGAAAGATCAGCAGTTCAAATCCACGCGATGGAGTGAGCTCCCGTCGCTTGTCCCAGCTCCCGCCAACCTAGCAAGTTCAAAAAGCATGTAAAATGTGAATAGATAAATAGGTACCACCACAGTGGGAAGGTGACAGTGTTCTGTGTCTAGTCGCACTGGCCATGTGACCATAGAAATTGTCTTTGGACAAAAGCTGGCTCTACGGCTCGGAAATGGGGATGAGCACTGCGCCCTAGAGTCAGACATGACTGGACTAAAGGTCAAGGGGAACCTTTACCTTTACCTAAAACAAAACTGGCTGTCCTGTGGTTTGATACATTACGTGGCATGCTTCTATTGCACCTGTATTCCTGCCCCATCCTTTGTTTCTATCAGGTGGTGAGGTATTATCTTCATATCCCACATGCATGCATTTTCTTAATGTAGACATTTATGTGCACATTTTCCCTAACACATACATTTTTGTATACATTTTCTCCACTGATTAAAGCACATAGCACATGTTTTGCCATTACAGTGGACCCTCGACTTACAGACGGCTCCACTTACAGACTTTTCGAGTTCCAGACTTCTCTGGCCGCAAAATTTAGGTTCGACTTGCAGTCGGAGAATCGACTTACAGACCAGAAAAATACCAAAATGGAACAAAAATGGAACAAAAACGACTGGTTATGGGATTAATCAGTTTTCAATGCATTGTAGGTCAATGGAGACTCGACCTACAGACTTTTCAACTTGCAGCCACCATTCCAATACGGATTAATTCCGTAAGTAGAGGGTCCACTGTATACGTATTTTGAGCTGTCCGATTTTTCAAAACGGTTTGCATGATTTTACACATATGAAATCAGCCTTAGTTCTCTATTGGTGGCAATGCTGGAGTCTGCCTATCATTAAGCCATTGGTTCTGCCACATCGCTTGCAGGAAACTGCCCAGGAACTGAATGCTATTTACACAACTCATTGATCTGCAAGACAGAGCACTTTTTATGCTCCAAGGAGCAATTTATTCAGGAAAGAAGGGCAACGGTGATGAAGCACAAGAATCATCTTGGGTTTGTTTAAGCCAAAATAGTATACTGTGCAGGAACAGCTACAGCTGCCCAGGTCTACTGCTATTCTTTGTAGCACCGTAGCTCAGAAGAGGAAAGTATCCCATCCACATGTATGCATCCATTCAGACAAAGCATTTGTTTCTCTAAAGCAGTGGTTCCCAACCTTTATCAAGCAGTGGGCCTTTTTATAACAGCTAGGTAAACTATGACACCCCCCATGTTTACACAAAAATACATTTTCAATGGGGTAAAGTCATCCCTTCTCAGAAAGCAGACGTTTCTTACATACACGTACAGATTAACTTTAATATCTTGCTCTGAAAGGTCAAGGAAGAAATTTGACAAAGGCTACAATATATTGTATATAGGTGTCCTGCGACACCCCCCCCCCAGGAAACCCTTCACAATCCCTTTGGGGTTCACAAACCCCAAGTTGAGAAACACTGCTCTAAAGGTACTGCAGGTTATTGCATTGATCATTTAGTATTTTCCCCTCACTGCCAAGCTGATTGAGGGCTTAAATCAGGATCAATACCTATTAGAATGATAACAAAACTAAAAACCCAAGAGGAAGATCATTTTTAAAGGATTTCCTCAACATTTTTTAAAGATCTCTGGTTTCCAGAGTGCACTAGCAGTAGGTCTCCACTGCAGAGGACTCAGCTTAAGAAGGTTAGTGTTAATCTGTTTTCATAACAAAAACGAAACACAGCCAATCATCTTAAAAAAAAAAAACATTTCCAAGCTTTTTGGAAAATTTTAACCATGTCTTTAAAAGATATTGATTTCTTAAAGAGAGATGGAGTTTTAGAAGTAATGTGGACAGAAACATTGGTAAGTTCCACACCTATGGAACATCAACCTGCACCACCCGGTACAAAGGGGGAGGAATACATATTTTGTTTGGGTGACCTCTGAGATGCCTGTGGTGTAAAATGTATGACATAGTAGACCATGTGAGGGGAAAGAGGTTGTTGCTGAGTGTTTGAATTTCTAGTTAAATTTCTCTAGCTTCATAGCAGAGGTGCAGAGATTCACAGAGTTGAATTAGCTTCAAGTCTCCCAAAGTAGTTCACCCCTTTTTTTCCTCATCAACTGGCACTTATAATCTCATTAACTCATTCTGAGATATTAATAGTAGAAAGAATAAAAGGGTTCAATTACTTACAGTAAATAGATAACAACAAATTAAAAACATGACTGCTCTTAACACCAGGCCTCAACAAACTCTTGAGAAGGGAAGAGAAGCAATGCAGAGAGGTGGGGCTGTTTTTGAAATCAGAGGCAGGACATAACTATTAGTTAGTGCTGGCTAGATTGACAGTCACCTCAGCTCAGAAAGGTCCCTCCCAGCCATTCTTACTAGAGGTTATCATGCAATGTTGCAAAAACTCCAACAGAGATCATCTTTATCTTCCTAGGGGGTTCTTACAGTTACTTTAGAAAGCTTTATAAATCAGCCCACAATTTGATATTTTGCCTCAAAGTAGTTGAGATTTCAACTTCTTAATTTTTAAAAAATGTCTTTTGACTATGGTGGACCCAGTATTCTTGCTGCTTAGAACAGCACCACAACTCATAATTACTATTTTAGACCTCCAGGTTACATTACTTCCTTTATTGGTTCCCATAATCACGGCCTGCTCAGTTTATAAGAACCCCAAAGGAATGGGAAACATACACCATCTCTCTGTGTTTGAAAACTTCTCTTTGTCAATAGTGAACATGGCTGACAAACTACAGTATCAGTGAGCAGGAGAGATTTTCTTGGCATACTCTAAGCAACAGCTTGTAATCTCATGAGTGAAATAAAACAAACCCTTGAAATATCAGAGCTGTTCAGATTTTGTAAGTTCTGGAAAAAGAAATGTAGAGAGACATGCAGAAAGGACCAACAGAATAACATGAAATAATCTACCTGAATTCATATGGGAGGATTCTGTTTGTGCGCGCAGAATATTACTTCGGTTGTTCAGAGTTAGAGGAGCAATGGGGAGAGAAAGAGAGAGAGGGAAGTTCTGTATGACTCCATTTTGAAATACAATTAATGTGTATTCCCATAGAGTTCAAGTGCATCCCTGTTAGTTTTTACTATACACTTATGAAGCTGGTGGTTTCATAAGTTCTGCTAATTTCTTTTTCTCTCTTCTGAGTTTTTTGAAGTCTGTTGCTGAAAGCAGTCAAGTTTGTCAGTTTGCTGTTGATCTGTAAGTAAATGAAATTAAATGAAATACTTTTATTCTTTCACCTACTAATTTCTCAGCATGAGCTATTGAGACATTAGGTAAAGGTAAAGGTTCCCCTTGACACTTTTGTCCAGTCGTTTCCAACTCTAGGTGGCGGCGCTCATCTCCGTTTCCAACCCACAGAGCTAGCGTTTGTCCACAGACAATCCTCCGTGATCACGTGGCCAGCATGACTAGACACGGAACGCCATTTACCTTTCCACCAAGGCAGTACCTATTTATCTATTCGATTTTTGCATTCTTTTGAACCACTAGGTTGGTGAGGAGTTGGGACAAGCAACGGGAGCTCACTCCATCGCATGGATTCGATCTTACGACTGCAGGTCTTCTGACCTTGCAGCACAGAGGGTTCAGCAGTTTAACCCGCAGTGCCACCACGAGACATTGGTTGAGACATTAAGTGCCCATAATGAGGAAAGAGGTGATCTACTATGGGGAACTTGAAGCTACTCTTCTCTGCAAATCCCTGCACTTCTGCTAAGTAGCTAAAAAGAATTTAACCAAAAATCCAAAACTCTGCAACACTGCACCCGACCGGAATTCTAGTTCTCATTCTCTATGTAAGGAGTCTAAAGTTCTTTTTTTTTTTTTTGACTAAGGGTACCTGCCACAGCTGTGCCTGTTGGCAATAAGGTATGTCTGGCAGGTTGCTTTCCATTCCTTCCTAATCCCACCACCCTCTTACTGTAGCCGGGTCTTATAAGGTCTCATGGTTGCCTTTGGAAATTACCGTAAAAGTTGGACTCATTAAGGTTCACTTTGGAATCTTAATGCTCTGTTGCTTTCAAGTACCATACTCCTGCCTCCAGGCAACCATGTCCTTTTCGTTGGGCCTCTTTAAGATGTTACCCTTTAGCAAATGCATTATACCTTGGCTTGACTTGCAATTCTGCTTCAAGGAGGGAGGCGTGGAAAAGGCAAGGTCGGATAATGGCACTACAGCAGTTGTCATGGAACAAGGTGAACACCGTGGGGAAAAATAGGTGATCTTTTAGTAAAAGAAGGGTCTCCTGAAGCCAGGATTTGAATCTTGGGCTCAGGATGATGGTGGGATGGGGTGGACATGGAGATCTTTGGAACAATTCCTATCACCTTGAATTTCTACTGAAACACCTGTCCCCACCTGAAAAGGGGATGTATTCACATTTTCCAGTTCAGAACGTACCTCCCAGTTTCTTGTTAATGTGTAAGTGTTCTGGATGGCACAGCGATTTACTGTACTTTCTCATCTCTATAAATAAAGCCCTTACTAGAACACATTGCCACCAATAAACAGTAACAGATGAGTGTTGATGCACTCTGGTCAATGTGTTCAGCGTTCTTTCTCAAATCAATGGGGCCTAATGTACTTCACTTTAGCTGCACTATGGAAAAACCAGCATTTTCTGCAAAGGCTTGGGTTGCTCTGTTTTGTTTTGTTTCCCTTTTTCCAGACATCTGTTTTCCATGCGCCCACCAAAAATATACGGCAGCAGCGTTAAAGCTTGTGAAGAACCAGGAAAGCAGAGTTTGTATTTGTCTTAACTTTTCAATGCTTGTTGTCATTCTGATAGCAAAGATAAGTCTAGGGGGTGCACTCAGGGTTGGTGGAAGATGTTGTCTTCAAGAAGAAAATAGGGACTGTACAAAACAGGCCTTTGCAAAAGGGAAAAAGACACTGGAAACTCCTTCTGTGTTGGAGATTTCTTTACAGGCTTTGAACTGAGTTTTGTCCCCCTGTTAGCTGGGCTAATATATATAAATATTAGCAGTTGGGCTATATATATATTAAGCTAATATATATTTATATCAATTTCCTGATATAAATATATATTAGCTGTTAGCCCAGCTAACAGCTAATATATATTTACATCAGGAAATTGGTTTACCTTATATTAATTAGTAAAGCCTAAGGCAAAGGGGCAAAAAGGACACAGAAGTGTCATAGATTTAGCCCTGTCTGACCAACCCTCCTTTGGGAGACACAGTCTAGCCCTTTTGTCATAAAAAAAGGACCACTCTAAGTGCATGTTAAGAAGACAGCAATGAGGTTTTACTCATAATTATCGGAAACAGTTATAGAAAGAAGAAAAGGATACCTATATGTTTGCTTTTCCAAAGGTGGACAAGGAAGATGAGGGGCAAACAACTACAAGGGAACCCCAAAAACAAACAGGATGAAGGGACTTCCCCCCACAATGGCAGGGGTGAAAACAAACCTGCCAATGAGATAGGTGGCAAGTAATAAAATAATAGTGTATTCCCCCCCCCCCCGACCCTCAGTGTTAAGACATGTAAGATGGCAATTTCCCCCAACAATTTCTTGCCACAAGGGCTTGAGGAAGTTAACGTCCATGTCTAATTTTTCTCAGGAAGCCGACTCGTAGGGCATCTCACCACTGGAAGGGAGTTCTCTGTTTACCAGTCACCAAAAAAGTGGAGCCACATCACT